>NC_135372.1:63358317-63485817 GCF_049243985.1 Paroedura picta | reverse complement strand
AAATGGGAAGAACATGATTGGGATTGTGCCCACACCACAACATCACTTCCAGCACAAAGTCAGAATTGACATGACTGCATCAGGGCAACCCTTGGGTGAATCCTAAAGTATCACCTGGATGCAATGACATTCCTTCTGGGTTCACACCAGTTGTGACATCACAGCATGTAATATGTGATCACAAACAGAGTTACACCCATTGAAGGCAATGTGGGGGGGGGGAGGTTGTACTGTTTAGGATTGCATTGTAAGACAGAGAACATATCTGAGAGGGTCTGTGCTTTAGCATTTGAGCATTTCATCATAACTAATAGCTCAATTAAATTCTATTCAACCATCTGCCATGAAAAGGAGACAAACGAGATAGGCCTTTTGACTTTTCACTAGATTATTAGTAAGGCAAATGAGGATGGAAAAAACAAAGCCTCAAATAGCACATTAAAATATGCTCTGTAAGTGAATGCAAATTTATGTTATCCTGTCATGAGAAGAACATTGTTTCGTCTACGTGGTAGGTATAGCTAGCTGTAGCCTACTAGATAGATTTTTTAAAAAAAAAACACCTCTACAGATGCTGTTCTCAGGTTGTGTTTAAAGAAATAATTAGGAGTCTGGTGTCAATTCTGTATGATAACCATTGCTTTCTTAAAACAGCTTGTGAGACCAGTTTGCCCAAAAACTCTCTACTGAGGTTAATATACTACAGACATTACATCGCCAAAACTGTTTGCGGCTCATCAAGACCCCTGAGAGCATGGCACACTGTTTCCTGGCACATTCCCAGAATAAGCTTTACAAATTAATGCAACAGCCTGCAAAAGTTGCTTTTCATATTAATGCCCAGGTTTCCCTGTCTGAATCCATGCACCACATGCAGTCTTTACACTGTCCCGCTCACAAAACATGGTTAGCCTGTTTGTGGATTTTTAACAATGGACCCAACCACTGAAACAATCTTGGCTTTAGGGTTCATAACATTGGTATAAAGATTAAGGGGGAAAAGGAGGACCAAGCATACCAGACTGAACTTGAAGAAAGGGAAGGGTAAGACCATATCAGACGGATATCCATCTTGTCAGCTTTGTGGAAAGTGTCCAAGACAGTTTTGGGCAAAGTGCTGGCAATATGTTGCTGACTATTGTTTTTTCTTTCTATAATAATGGCTGCTTTTGTGGTGTTTATTTTTAATGTACATTTCTTTGGGATGGGGATGTTGTTCTATTAGTATCTGAGCTGACCCTTGGCTCCCTTTTCAGTGGAAAGCTGAGGTACAAATAAGTAAGTTGGTCACAGCCAACTTACAACAGTCCCAGCAGGGGAGTTCCAGACAACTGATTGAGCAGAGGTGGTTTGCCTTTTTAACACAATAAAATAAAATAAATAAATGCCTTTACTTAAAATCCAGTCAGAGTCCCCAGTTAAGAGTCCCCAGTTAAGTGCATTTAAGCTTGAAACCCCACTGCCACTCTGATGTATCTGTACTCAGAAGGTCTCCACTCAGTTCTGTAGGTTAGGTCAGTGGTCTACAGCAGTGGTCCCCAACCTGCGGGCTGCGGCCCGGCGCCGGGCCGCAAAGGCCATGGCGCCGGGCCGCGGCTCCCTCTCCCCGCCCCCCCCGCAGTAAAAAACTTCCCAGGCCGCAATCTTGCGGCCCGGGAAGCTTCTTACTGCGGGAGGGCGGGGAGAGGGAATCAGGGCCGGGCCGCGCCCGCGCGGGCCGAAGCGCGGGCGTGGCCTGCGCGGGCGCGGTCCCCGCGGGCGCGGCCCGATGCCCTGCCGGTCCCCAGCCTAATAAAGGTTGGGGACCACTGGTCTACAGGAGGCCACAACTAAATTTAACACACCTGTATTCTAATCACACACAATCAAACGTTATACACCTATATCCATATCTAACTATAATCCATTATCCAAATACTAAAAATTATGTATTTGATGTTAATTTAACTTGGTTTTCATTGCTTGAACAACTGTGTTTGGTTTTCATGGTTTTTAAGATGGTTTTATTATGTAGGTTCTTAATCTGTTGGCACTTTAGTGGCCTGATAAGGGCAGAAAAATGGGGTATGAATTTTGTAAATAAATACATTTGCAAATTTGCATGTGTTTTGTTTATTTCACATAAGAAATTATCACACAAAGTTTTGTATTCAAAACTATGGGCTGTTCCGCATTCGTCCAAAATAGCACAATGGTTACTAATTGAAATTGCTACAGTTTTGCCGTTATGCACAACGTCGTTGACAATCTGCAACACTCCTGAAACCGATCCACAAAAAACGCTTCGTTGTAGCGCTTTCAGGGAAATCCCAAAAAGTGGATTCCCCCTCCGGAAAGCGCTACACTCCTGCAACCAATCTGCAACACTAGCACGAAAGTTCTGTGCATTACCAGTGTTGCGGTTTCTGCAAAGTCCCTCCCCCTGGCTCTCTCCTCTGATCTTCTGGCGAAGCGATCGCCATTTTTTTTTCTCCGAGCAAGCAGAGATCAACGCACTGGCAAGCCTTTGTTTACCCAGCGAGGCTTCCCCGGCTGCAGTCCCTCTGTTTAAAGTCACCAAGCACAAGCATCGCAGAGGCCCGTTTGCTGGTTTATTTTCCCTTTATTTTTCACACTGTTTTCGGCCGAAAATCATGCCCGTGAGGGGGGGGGTTCACTCGGGGGGGAGCGTGGCAACGATGAAACGGCAGCTCAAACATCACCTGCTAGCTGGATGGGTGTCTCCGTTGCAACGAATCAACGCATATTCGTTGCAACGGGTGTGTGTTGTTGTTTTTTAAACCTTCCTTAAAGGGAAAGGGGCTGTTTGGGAGCATGATAACGGCCGCCCATTGGCTGCTTGACGGCCAGGGGCGGGACACAGCTCAGCAATAGCGCTTCCTTTCTAGCGATTTTTGCCAAGACCGGAACCCTGTGGGAAACGATAGAAACGCAACTGGATTCCACTACAAAGGCAGGTATGCATAACGACGAATTCCACTATTTAAAATGGTGATTTTTCGTTCAGCAAACAATTTGCTACATGGATGTGCGGAATGGCCCTATATATTTTTAAAAGCAATGATCTATGTAATAAGTTAGCAAGGTTGAGAGGTAAAGCAGGCAGTGACTGAAGGAGTAAATCATTACAGGGACCAGAAACCACATGGAGAGAAAAGGCAGGTATGCCAACATCTAATGACTAATTTTACTGTTGGCAATCCTAGCAAGTTCTGAGATCCAAGCCTTTTGCAGTCAAAGCAAAATACTTTCCGGTTTCTCCAGGTCTTTTGATTATTTCCTCTTAATCTTTTATGATAAGATTCTCTGCTTCCTGGGGAAATGCCCAAGTGAGCCAGGCCAGGGATTTGTGATTGTACTGAAACACAATAAGCTATAATTAACAAACACATTAATTTAAAATAAGTTTTAAAAACCCTTGTGGAAGTTACTGCAAACTAGTGCTGCCAACCTCCAGATAGGGACTGGAGATAGAATTACAACTGTTCTCCAGAATCTAGACAACAGAGATCTGTTCGCTTGGAGAAAATGGCTTCTCTGGAGGGTGGACTCTAGTCTAGAGCATTATAGCCCACTAAGGTCTCTCCCCAAAACTTGAGCTTCCCAGCTCTATCTCCAAATATCCAGGAATTTCCTAGCTCCACATTGGCAACCCTACTGCACACTACACTAACTTCCCCTAGCCAGGGTAAATATTACAAAATGTACATATTTCTCCTTTAAATATGGCGTGGTGGTTAGAGTGGTAGACTCTAATCTGGAGAATTGGGCTAGATTCCCCACATGCAGCCAGCTGGGTACTCTTGGGCTAGTCACAGTGCTGATCTCACAGAGCAGTTCCCTTACGGTTCTCTCAGCCCTACCTACCTTATAGAAGATCTGTTGTGGGGACAGGAAAGATGTGTGTAAACCCAGCTCTCTTCTTCTTTCTATCATTCAAAGATGTGTACCTTTTCATAAAAAGGAAATATGTGCATTACAAGGGACCATTTTATGTGTCCTGACCCAAGGCACTGATCATTGGGGCTTTTATATGGTCAGGTTGATAGGAAAAAGAAGCAAGGCCTTTTCAGTGCTGGTACCCTCAAGTCAGCTCTGTTTTTATTTTTAAGAAGATGGTGAAAACTGTAGCAGGCTATAGCTCATTAGGGGTTAAAATTCTACTGCACTTAAATCTGGTGCTTTATCATAGACTAGTTTCAAAGCCCCTTTATAAAAAGGGGTTTTGAAAGGGGAGAAGGCGCGTGAGTCCAGCAGGGAGGGAATCATTAGGAAAAATGGACTTATAATGCCTTCTATATATATTTTATATTTAAAAAAAATTAAATGTTTTATATTTCTTGGGTAGAGAAAGATTTGCAGAGATCCCACTTGTTAGCCTTCTTTGAGGTGTACTTTGAGGGCTTGGATGTAAACATCTGAAGAATCTATAAGGATTTGCTATTCATCCCCTAACTCTTTGTTCAAGAAAAAAATGACGCCACTCTGAAAATAGGGTAATTGTAAATGTTCTTTCATGTTCATGCAATCTGTTGAATATAATCTGATGCTATATAACAGGTGAACAAAGAAATAAACTCAGACTAGGTAATGTAAGATAATTCCAATTATGTAACCTATTTAGCAGAAATTAAATGAAAACTGCATAAAGGATTACTGTGCTTTAGGCACTAATAATCCATCAGAGTCTGATGGGTTCATAGGTGCAAGGAAATTTTTTTTAGCTGGTGGTATATCAGAAATTTTCCTGCTGCATTGTATCTCAAAAAACAAACACTCCTGTCCATAGACATACAATTCCTTGGGTGCCCTTGCCTATGCTTATTGTTTTAACAGTGACCACTGACAGCTAGCCGCAGCACAGAAATAATACGACACATACACCACTTGGCTTTTAGTTTTATTTGGGAAAACAAGTCATCTTTGTCTGACCTGCCTACTTTATGGAAGGGAGGGAGGGAGAGCTGGGATGTATCCCCTAGGAACATGTTAACCACTTCCGCACGTGCTGCAAAATCGCGTGATGTCTCCTACCTGCAAATATGTGATGATAAATTCAGCCATTTCTTTCCTCCACACTCTGCTGCAGTGTCTTGTGTTTTCCTCTTCTCACTGGCTGTGAAAATGGCCCTGGTGAGAGCAACGGGCTCTTAGCCAGTTTGGTGTAGTAGTTAGGAGTGTGGACTTCTAATCTGGAGAGCTGGATTTGATTCTGCACTCCTCCACATGCAGCCAGCTGGGTGACCTTGGGCTCGCCATAGCACTGAGAAAGCTGTTTTGACTGAACAGTGATATCAGGGCTCTCTCAGCCTCACCCACCTCACAGGGTGTCTGTTGTGGGAAGAGGAAAGGAAAGGTGACTGTAAGCTGCTTTGAGACTCCTTTGGGTAGAAAAGTGGCATATAAGAATCAACTCTTCTTCTTCTTCTTCTTCTTGTCACTGCTCCTCAGCCTTCTCAACTTGCTTTGGTCCTCTTCCTCCATGAACACTACTGATGAAAGGGCACCACTGCCACCACTGCCTCCCCCCCCCACACACACATTTCGCCACGAGGCCTCACCACCACCACCACTGCATGCATACACACACCTCTCAAGGTAGCATGTGTGCATGTGGGGCAGGGAGTGGCAGCAGCTGTGGCAGCAGGGGCAAGGCCTCACAGGGAAGCATGTGTGCATGTGCACAGGGGAAGGGCGGCAGTGGCAGCAATGGCAGCAACAACGAGACCTCACGGGGAAGCATGTGGGAGGGGGGAGGGGGCGGCGGCAGCAGAACCCATGCTTCAGAAGTGTTTGTGGAGGAAGAGGCCAAGGCAAGTGGGGAAGGCTGAGTGGCAGGTAAACAGACCAGTGGGGTGTGGTGGGCTGGGGATGAGAAAAGGAGCAGAAGGGATGTAGGGGGGTTGACAGCTTGGGCAGCGAGATGGACATGGCGGCAGCAATTACTTATATAAAGATGGCAGCTGAACAGGAAATGGTGAGCAAGCAGAGAGGGCACGACAGCATTCAACAGACTGCACAGGTTAGAAGACATCATTTTCCTGTGGGTTTATAAGCGTTTCCCCCTCCATATCTTCCTATCTCTGGCTGCTGGCTGCTTGCTCACCTCTGGGACACGCGATAGAGGGTGGTAAATCCACTTTCTTGGATTTACCACATCGTGCTTTAAAAATGGCCCCATTATGAAACAGCCTCTGAATATTGTCAACATCATATGGAGGGGGCTCAATAAGCTGACAACATTAGGAGGCTGTGACGTGAAAAATATCTGCGTGGAAATAGTAATGGAGTTCTCCTAACGGTTCACTTCACTGAGTACTGATTCACAAAAACTGGTATAAATTTTGTTAGCCTTTAAGGTGCTACTAGGCTCTTGATTATTATTGTTATTGCTACAGACAGACTAACCGAGATACCAATTTTGGGCCTTTTATGCACTGGTGTTTTCCCACAATTTTGCCATGCATGTCCACTGGGTTTTCTTCAGCATTTTGCATTTCTCCTTGGTTTCATTGCACACATCCAGGTTTTCTTTTTAATTTTGTGTTAATTTTCCTCCCTTCAGCACTCAATTTGCTTTCCAGTCACACTTTCCTCGGGTTTTCTGAGATTGGCTTTGTGGTGTTTTTTTCATGATGCTTTGCTCCCAAGCTGAAAGTAATTGAGAGGCATAAATATCTACTTGAATTTCTCCCCTTTTCCTTTTTTGCCCCTCAGAGGCCACTCCTCCACAACCCAAATTGAGGTAATTCCTCCCAACCTGTACCTCCTGCCATCCTCCCCCCTTCATCTGTATTTACTTTTCCCATGTAAAATAATCGTGATTAGTCTAGAACAGTGGTCCCCAACCTTTATTAGGCTGGGGACCGGCAGGGCATCGGGCTGCGCCCGCGGGGACCGTGCCCGCGCGGGCCGCGCCCACGCATCGAGCTGCGGCCGGCCGCGCCAGCGAGCCGCGCCCGCGGATCGGGCAGCGCCCGCGAGCCGCGCCCGCAGATCGGGCCGCACCCGCGGGCCGTGCCTGCGGATCGGGCCGCGCGGGCGCGGCCTGCACAGGCGCAGCCCGGCCCTGATTCCCTCTCCCCACCCTCCCGCAGTAAGAAGCTTCCCGGGCCGCAAGATTGCGGCCTGGGAAGTTTTTTACTGCGGAGGGGGGGGCGGGGAGAGGGAGCTGCGGCCCGGCGCCATGGCCTTTGCGGCCCGGCAGCGGGCCGTGGCCCGCAGGTTGGGGACCACTGGTCTAGAACATGAGTTGACTGCTAAACGTTGAGCACTAGTCAAAAATCTGTTGACAGGGAATACTGACACCTTTTTGGTGAGTGGAAGGGGCCCAGCTCATCTCCCCTTGGGGACTTTTTACACCCCCTCTCCATCCTACTCTGCCCTGACCCATGACAATCTCTGATTGCAGGTGCCATTGGATGCGATGTACTGTGGTATGAAGTTCCTGGCTGCAGGCATCTCCTTTGAGTTATGCATTGTGGTGTCAGCACAAGGAATGCATGACTCCCCCACTGCTGCTACTACAACTGACTGCACTGATCTACAAGGTGGGGCTGCAGGAGCCAGCCCATGTGTATAGAGGTGTGTGGGGAGGGGAGCTGATCTCTCAGAGGCTGCCGCCTGCAGTCCTGCCCAACCACACCACTTATAAACACCCCCACTAATTTGGGGATGGCGTTCCAAACCAACTCTCCAGTTGCATGTACAGAGGAGTCTTCATTGCCGGTGCATACCTACTTGTATAACTGGTTAGACCTTTCTCTGGAAAGCTGGTCTAGCCTTTGGAGAAGGGATGATTCTTGGTGACTCTTGATTGGAGGCTGTGAGCAACTGTGCGAAGAACATCTTTAGTTTCACTGTATCATTCCAAGTTAAGCATAGATTTTAAAATCAGATGAATGACCAAATCAATGTATTGTATAAAAGCAGCAGCAGAATTTGTGTACCCCCTTATCGCTGGCAAAAAGGAGACTCAAAGCTACTTATAATTGCCTTCCTTTCTTCTCCCTACAACAGATACCCTGTGAGTAGGCAAGGCTGAGAGAGCTCTGACAGAACTGCTCTGCAAAAACAGCTTTAACAGAACTGTGACTAGCCCAAGGTCACCCAGCTGACTTAATGTGAAGGAGTGGGGAATCAAACCTGGTTCTCCAGATTAGAGGCTGCTGCTCTTAACCACTCACTACAGAAATCTGTACAAAATTAGAGCGTTACTTGTGAAGACACATGCTATCCCAGCAAACATCAGATTTCTCATAACTCACTAGGGGAAATTAAATGCATTTAATTTGTAAGTAATGTTGGTGGGGCCAACTAAAGATGATTTCAGGACATTTTTCTCATCTATGTTTTTCTGAGCATCAGCTCATACTTTATTGCTCTAAGACACTAACTGAAAGCACACCTGCCTCTGCCATAGGGAATGCCACAAAGAATGAAGGACGTGACAACTGTCATCTCTACAATGGACTGATACTCTGAATGATATAATTATAATCTTAATAATGTCGTTCAGTGAGTAGGCCAGGAAAAACATCAGCATTTGACCATTCGTGCAGGGAATGACTTTGAGCAAACAAGAAAATTGCAAAAGTTCTTATTTTATATGTTTATATCTAATTCTGAACTGAACCAGAGAATGTAGATCAAAAACATTCTCATAATGGGGCCAGGGAAAGATAAGGAAGGGATTTCTCTACAATCCTGGGGGAAGTCCCAGGTTTGCAGAAAAACATACAATGCAGGGGAAATGATGATTAAATGGAGACTAGGAGGGAAAACACCCCAAATCATGGAAGCATTGTTTGCATCAAGTTATGGTATGCAGAGTTGAAATATATATATTACAGGAAATGTTCATTGCAAGTTCAGAAATAGTGAGTAAATTTTAAAAACTGTTCAATTTACAACATAAAAGTTTACTTGAGAATTGCATTTTTGTAGGCTGAGATGGCATGCATGGCCATTTGTAGTCTTATATAGAAAACATTGCTTGATTAAATAGAGAAGCATGGATAACATTTGCAAATGACATCAGCAAACAACATTACAGGTTTGTTCCAAATTCCAAGGCCACTAAACTAAGTGTATCCCTGTTGCTATTATTGTCCCTTTCAAATTCAGTTTTGATAGACAATCTGGAGGTTTAAATAGTGACCAAAAACATCCTCCCACAGTTTCTGCATTCTGTCCATGCATCCGGGACCTCCTCCTCCTCCTCCTCTATGCCCCTCAGAAGAGCTTATGCTGAAGCATGCAAAATCTGCTCAAGATCCCCAGCCTGAGAGAAGTGAAACTGAACTCAACCTCTGCCTGGAGGAACACTCTCCTGAGTGAGACCAGGGCCCTGCGGGACCTGAAGCACTTCTGCAGGGCCTACAAAACAGAGCTGTTCCACCAGCCTATGGCTGAGCACTACAAATACATCAGCAAGAACTGGCCTCCCTACATAGGCAATAATATCAGGATGCTATACAGTAAATTCCATCTCAGCACTTTATTCCACCTCCCTCCTGCCAGAGGGAGAATGGTGAGTCTTTGGGATTTCTATTATAGACTGTTTTAATATTAATTAAATGTTTTAATATTTTAATTGTTTATCTATTAATGTTGTAAGCCACCCAGAGACCCTGGGAAAGGGTGGCCTAGAAATAATGAATTAAATAAATAAATGGATTCAAATTGGTATGACATGCTTAATGAGGTGCTATGGTAGTCTTTTTGCTGGGAAATCGCTTGTTTGTTTTTTTAAAGGACTATGATATTTACAAAATGTGTCAAACTTTTGTTTTGTAATAGTTTCTTCATAAAAATAACAAGCACAAAAATTTCTAACATTAAAACCATCCAGATAACAAGCTAGGAGCCTATTGCATTATAAATCAGCATAAAAACAGTATTCTGCAGCTTAAAATTGTTCCAACGAAACAGTGTTCAGACTAAAAACAGGCTATAATTAATGAAAGATTATGAAATCCTTCTGTTCACCTTCCTTTTTTTGGATCTTTTCCATGAAGGCACGTATTCAAATATTAGGGAAACAAAGGAAGTCAGTTCCAATATAATGAACACACTAGATTTACTTGCAAATGCTCCTGCAGCACTACCTGAGGTGGAGGCTAGTATGCCAACTATTCCTTGTAAGGCAGCAAAACTAGTTATAAATTATAGACCTAAGCTTTTTTGCTTTAAGGGGCCTAAGATATCCTAACAAATTGGGTCAACAGGTCCCCATGAATGACACCATTTGGCCATAGTGATCCATGTTCTGATTATATCCAGGTTAGATTACTGTACTATGCTTCATGAAAATCTGCCTTTGAAACCAATCCAGAAATGTCAGCTCATCCAACATACAGCAGCCAGGCTATTTTTAAAAGCAAGCTAAAGGGACTGTAGCACCACAGTACTGAAATGGCTGTCTATGTGAGTTCTTCTCGCCCTTAAAGTCCCAAATGGCTTGGGGCTAAGGGAAAGACTGCCTCCGCCAATATCATACAGCCAACCAGTTAAGATCTGCCTCATAAGCCCCACTCTCTGTAACCTTCTGAATCGGCTAAAGTGGGTGGCACCAGAGATTGGGCTTTTTTACTAGCAACATCTCACATATGGAATACCGTTCCCCTTGGGACTTGACTTGTGACTATGTTTTTTTCTTTTAGGGCAAAAAGTTTCCATTTACTTAGGCTTTTAATCAAGAGTTGATTTTAAAAAAATACTATTTTAGAATGAAAACTGTTGTTTTAAGCTGTAAGTGTAGGTGGGTTTTTTAATACCAGAATTTAATTGTGCTTCAGAAGTCTTTTCCATCAGGGGAAGAGGTTTGTTCTTCAGTGGATTTCTGGCACTGAAATTCAATCTGATCTTGTGTTTTAAAAAAATGTCTTTTCCCCCATTACTGTTTTAAGACATCTCATCATAAAATCTAGGCCTATTAAATTATAGAAGGCCTTTAAAATGCACAAGCAGTCTCCCAAGGTTCTAAAAACTGTAATGAAGAGTACAAATCCCGTCAGTGTGGGAGAAGAGGAGTTTAATTCTGTTCCCATGGGCTATCATTCCAGCCTTTGTGCGTGAGGAAAAAGTATGTGTTGTGGGGAGAAAAGCAGACAAGGATAATTTTGACTGGAAAATAATTTAGATCATAAGAATAAAACTGATCTTGAATTTGATACCCAAAATGTAGACTTCATTAACATGAAGGGTTACGATAAGGATTTTTAGACAATGTAATTTAAAACCTATTAAATTGTACAGGTTTTTAACCAAGTTGTTGTGAGCCGACCCAAAATCATCTGAAGAAGGGTGGCCTATAAGTCCAAATATGAATGAATTGAATTTTCTGCATAGAGCCCAGAGTTCAACAAGTACATTCAGACACTTAGTCCAGGTTCAAATGAATCAGGTCTAAAATCTTTGGTGGAGGAGAATTATACTGTACCAAATGGAATCTTCTGCTGCAAAACACAAACAAATCTAGGCAAAGAGCTAACAGAGCAATCCCTAAGGGAGTTTTCAGGGTTCCTCAAAGAGTAGGTGTGATTTTATATGCAGGATGTAAACACTGACTTTTCACCTAGAGGTAATTAGGTAGTATCATTAATACAAGATCCATGAATATAGAAGATTACATATTAGGCATTGAAAGCAGCACAATTAATTAGTTTTCTCTTCCCTACACTGAAGACCCTCTCCATTTTCTGGAGCTCTGTTCTTGGGATCACCTGGAAGTGTGAAATCTGGGGTCATTTCTACACATCTGTAAAAACAGTGTTACGCCAGCCGAATGGCCTAATGCTAAATATAATGGTGCCCCCTGGCCCCTCCTCACCTTTTCCCTGTCTCGCTCTTCTCTGCCACCTTTTCACGCTTCTCACCCCCCACACGCACTGCTTGAAATGGTAGAAGAGAGCAACGCATTTTACACGCAAGAGGGAGGCGGGTGTGAGGGCGCGGCATTGGAGGTGGAGATAGCACTTCTTTGACTTCATACATTTCTTTGGCTGGTGGCCTGCTGGTTGCTCTCCATTAGATAGCATGACATTGGTTGGTGAATCCACTTTTGGGGATTCACCAACTAGCGCTTTAGCCCTGGAAATATTTGAGGCCTGGGATCAGCTGCTTCTAAGGACAAACTGGGAGGCCAAAACAGCCCTGGAAAGGAATCCACTCCCCGTGGCGATCTGGCCAGAACGAGTTGCATGCAGTGCTCCATGTGACTGCAGCATTGCCAAGTGAATTCCATGGCAGTGGCCACCTTGCCTGCTTGGCCTGGCTGGATGGGTGAGGTGCAAGTTACCTGGCTGGGTAGGTGATGCAAGCACCACCACTCAAGTGTCCTGAGTCATAAGGTAGGTGCCACAGAACTTACACAGCGTGCACACTTCCTCCCCGTGTAGATATGGTTCTGAGAAGCCAGAATCCGTGCCAAGGCAGGCTGGAGGGCCAGGACAATCATTCCTGCTTTCCCTATGCCTACATGCTGAGTGATCATATACTCAAGACTAACAGCATCACGTGGCTGGGATGCAAACCCTAAGTAGAATCATGAGTAAGTAGAATCATGAGACATGTATCCACAAATGGCGAGCCTCTTCCAGATACTAAAATGGTACCAATCACATTTGTCCCCTTTCCCAGTCCCCCTGTAAATGCTTTTGGGCTGGGAGCTCTCATGTTTGTTTATGTAGGGAATGTCTGGCTGAATTGTCTGGTAGCCATTGCTGGTACCTTTATCTGGTCCCCTCCTTCTGTCCCCCAGGCTGCCTACCTGAAAGAAAAATCTGGCCTTGGTTGCATAGTGGCCACTACCACTACTGCTTCCATATTAGGTATTTGGCTGGGAACAATGCTCGTTTTGGATAGGGCTCAATTCCTGATTCCATCAGGCCTGACTCAGGCCTTCATTTGCCCTGCAGCAAGGGAATACGAGAAAAATCAGCATTCCCTTTTTCAACATGGGACTGATTGGGGCATATGTTGGGTATGGGACATCTGGAGGCAGAAAATCCAGGCCATCCCCAGTAGGGGCATTGACTCCTCCCCTCCCAAGCATCACTTCCATCCTCACACCCACCCACAGCCTCCCATAGCCAGGCTGGAATTGCGTTACAATGCAATTCCAGTATAATTGTCCCCTTCCCCCCTCCTTTCCAGGTTGACTTGAACAAGCAACAATAGTTGCTTCATCTACCGCAATTGTAAATCAATGAAAATAATAGCTGGATAGTGACTAGTTCCATGAAACCATGTCCTGGAACGGAGGATTATGATGCCCTTGTTCCTGGAAGTTCCTTGGCACCATAGCTGTTCCACAGACTGTCAGGCTGCTGTGGTAAGGGAAGATGAGTGGAGCACTGATGCTCACAGTGTGGGCAGTGGATGCCCCGGTACAGGAACGCCCATCCCGCAAGCATTGGTGCTCCGTTCAGCTTTCCTTGCTGTGGTGGCTTCTGACAGCCCATGGAACAGCTGTGGTTCCAAGGAACATCCAGGAACGAGGGTGCCACAACCCTCCATTCCAGGACATGACTTCCTGGAACTGGTCACTACTCAGCCATTATTTTAATTATTTTACAATCACAGTGAATGGAGCAGTTGCTGTGGCTTGTTCAAGTCCCCTGGAAAGGGGAGGAAGGGGACTAGAAGGGAATTTCATTAAACTAGAATTACATCGTAATGCAATTCCAGTCTGTTTAAAAAAAAATAAAGCTAGAATGATATCAGCCTTGGAATGGGGTGGATAGGAATGAGGAGATGCTCAGAAGCAACAAAATGCTGCTGGAAGAAGATGGGTAGTTTTCTCTATGTCAGTGGTCCCCAACCCCTGGTCCGGAGACCGGTATCGGTCCGTAGATCAGTCAGTATTGGGCCACGGCTCCTCCTTGTCCTCCTCCCTGGCTGCTGCCTCAGGGGTTGCCCTGCCACTTTGCTCGAGCTCACCTTTAGTGCTCTCCAGCAGCTGCCATGGCTGGGGCTCCCCCTCAGCATAGAAGACGAAGAAGAAGAAGAAGAAGAAGAAGAAGAAGAAGAAGAAGAAGAAGAAGAAGAAGAAGAAGAAGAAGAAGAAGAAGAAGAAGAAGAAGAGTTGGTTCTTATATGCCGCTTTTCCCTACCCAAAGGAGGCTCAAAGCGGCTTACAGTCACCTTCCCTTTCCTTTCCCCACAACACCCTGTGGGGTGGGTGAGGCTGAGAGAGCCCTGATATCACTGCCCGGTCAGAACAGTTTTATCAGTGCTGTGGCGAGCCCAAGGTCACCCAGCTGGTTGCATGTGGGGGAGCGCAGAATCGAACCCGGCATGCCAGATTAGAAGTCCGCACTCCTAACCACTACACCAAACTGGCACTGCACAGCTGTTGCTGGCAGAGCCCCCCAGCGGGCGGCGGGAAATCAAGGGTGCCAGCGGGAAAGCAAGCAGAGCAGGGGCTCAGGTGGCAGCAGCGACGTCCCTCAGCAAATGACTACCCATCCCCGGGCCTCAGTAAAATTGTTGAGCGTTGACTGGTCCCCAGTGATATAAAGGTTGGGGACCACTGCTCTATGTGACAATGATTGACGTATAAAGCAGGAAGTCTCCACTTCGTGTCCATCAGCTACTTCATGCAGAATCAAAAATCCAGGGGGGACAGTGTGAAGTGGACCAAATGTTCCCCTGTGCAGGAAGAATTGTGGCAACTAGCCCCAGGCCAAAATCCAGGGGGCAGTGCCGCATAATGTCTTCTGTATGGTAATGATCCAAGTCACTCTCCATAAGGGACATGGTAGGGGAGGAAGAAGAGATCCCTTCCAGGGAATCTATGCATAGGTTTGCACTAAGAAAGTTGGAATTTCCATGCACTAGATGTCCAAATTATGAATAAATGCATTTCTGTTGTCCATATCAAAGTTGACCGTTATGGCTTATACCCACAGAATTCTAGCTTTTGCAGTTTGGTAAAGTTGTTGTTGTTAGGTGCAAAGTTGTGTCCGACCCATTGAGATCCCATGGACAATGATCCTCCAGGCCTTCCTGTCCTCCACCATTCCCCAGAGTCCATTTAAGTTCGCACCGACTGCTTCAGTGACTCCATCCAGCCACCTCATTCTCTGTCGTCCCTTTCTTCTTTTGCCCTCAATCGCTCCCAGCATTAGGCTCTTCTCCAGGGAGTCCTTCCTTCTCATGAGGTGGCCAAAGTATTTGAGTCTCATCTTCAGGATCTGGCCTTCTAAGGAGCAGTCAGGGCTGATCTCCTCTAGGACTGACCGGTAAAGTTACTGAGGAATAACTAAGAAATCCTTACTGAAGCCCTCACAGAAACTCTGTTCCCATGGCTCCGTAGAAATAAGTCCTATACAATATGTGTTTGAGTTTAACTATCTAAATACATTTGAACTCTTAAAAGACGAAATTGTATGGGATATCATACCATGAAATGAATGGAGGGGAGAGTGTATTTGTATTTTTAAGGTGACTTTGGAAAGTCAGCAACTAGAAGCTTAAAAGCTGGTTGAGGTTATTAAAGGGTCTCTGCAGATGCTCTCCATATTAGCGGTGTTTTTTTCCCCTCAGAGTTCCCAGCCAGCATGTGTCTTGCAGCTCCCCTTTGCAATTTCAGTCCAGGTACATGTAGCCATAACCCAAAATTGTACTTCTCATAGTCTGATGCCACCCCTTCCAGGGGAAACTAGTAGTTTGCAGTAAGGGCAGGTAGGGAAATATTGGAAAATAAACTCAGCTCTCTCTCTCTCTCTCTCTCTCTCTCTCTCTCTCTCTCTCTCTCAGAGAGAGAGGGGGGGAGAGAGAGACATTGCTAGAGAAAGATTGGAACAAGACACTCCCTTAATCCTGCCAAGATTCCTTGGGTTCCAGGCCTCCACCTGGGGCAGTAGGTAATCTTCCTCTTTTCAGGAATTTATCTCTCCTCCGTTTCCCATCCTGATAATGATCATGGGCCATCAAGGTTATTGTCATTTTTAATCATCTGTTTCAGAGACCATCTGGTCTCTCCACTCTGCCTGCCATGATTCATGGTTGCCTGAGCAGGAAACTCAGGATTGCACCACATCTCTCACCCCTGGTCTTTGTCTTATGCCAGCCCAGGATATCACCCATGTTGCAGCCTTTTCACTTCTCACACTAATCCCCTTCCCACATTGTCTCAAGCTGCTCCATGACTGGTAGGCTGCAGGCTATGATTTTGGGTACTTAAGCAAGATGAAAACTCTGCATTAGTGTGTATTCATCTTGGTACCAGACAGACCACTCAGATAAAAGCTGTGTCTGTCCCTCTCTCCCTCTGCTCTGCTTCAGGACAGGTTGTATGCCTGTTTTGCCCTGTCTGCCTTGGATGCTATCATCTTTCTCTCCCATTGTTATTGTGTATATGCTATTACTTAAATGGCTAAATTTAAATTGTCCAGAATTTCTTTTATTGTTATTATATTATCTACTGCAGTGGCCCCCAATCTTTTTTGGGATGGGGACCGGGGGGGGGGGGGAAAGGGAGGCGCAGGCATGGGCATGGGTGCGCTAGCGCCCGCAAACCAGCAGGTGCGTCTCCCCCCTGCAGCGCAACACTCGCTGCGCCGGGAGCAATCGGCCGCCTCCCAGAGCAGCGAACACCGTGCTGCAGAGGTGTGGGTGCTGGCGCACCAGCGCCCGCAAGCGCACAGGTGCGGCAGGTCCATGCCTGCATGTTTGCTTGCACCGGCGTGCTGGTGGGTGCAAATGTGCAGGCGTGGCAGGTACGCACCTGCGTGTTTGCGGGTGCCAGTGTGCAGGCGCCCAAAAATGCCCGCCAGCACATTGGTACCCACACCTCTCCCCCTGCAGTGCGGCGCTTGCTGCACCAGGAGGCGGCAATCGCTCCCATCACCGAGAGCATGCGCTGCGGGGGGGAGGTGCGCCTGCTATGGGGGAGGTGCGCCTTCCCCCCTCCTCCACAGCCTGGTACCGAGGCCTCCACAGTCCAGTACCGGGCCGCCGCCCAGTGGTTGGCGAACACCGATCTACCATGTCTAAGTTCCTACAGTTGAACCCTAGTATACAGAGGTGGAGTATTCTGCTGTAACCGGTCTCTTGCTCATGTCACTTTGGACATTTAATTCCCCATCATAATTCATGACAGGCCATTTCCGGTAACCGTATCACTGATAATTTACGATTTCACCAATCCAGAGTTTGTCAAAATCCTACAGGCCTTCCAAGTTGTCACCATAACTGACACTGACAAATACATATCTTTCCCTTCCCCATTCTCCCCTCTGCCACTCATCTGAGAAATGGCAGGGGGTAGAGACAGCTGTGGGTGATCGCCTGCTGTAGTGGGTGAGTTGGCAAGCCGGAAGTTTCCTCACATCTAGCTGCCTCCAGGGTTAAACCCTCGGTCAAATAGTTAACATAGTTCAAAAGTTCTCGACCTTGTGAAACAATGAAGCAGCAGAACACTGTTTTGCCTTATTGTCTCTAATCTGATGTTATGCCAGAGACAGCAGAAGGTCTGAGAACAACTTGCCCTACAGGTTACTCTGCCGAAAGAGTCAGCTGTCTGAGTAGTGTGCCAGGACTGAATGGATTTCCTAGATCATGCAGACAGATTATTCTTCATGTCAGGAAGAGACGGAAGAGTGAGATGATTCCTAACCACAAGAGGCTTGTTCCAATACTTAGGTCCATTCCGCACAACTTCAATGTTGCAAAACGCTTCCAAATTGTAAACGCTACTAATTTGCAGTTATGCACGACGTCGCACACAATCTGCCACACTCCTAAAACAGATCCGCAAAAAGCGATTCATTGTAGCGCTTAAAGGGAAATCCAGAAAAGTGGATTTATCCTCCGAAAAGCGCTACACTCTTGCAAACAATCTGCAACAGTAGCAAAAAAGACCTGTGCGTTCCCATTGTTGCGGTTCCAGCCAAGTCCCTCCCCCTGGATCTCTCCTCCGAACTTCCGGCGAAGCAATCGCCATTTTTTTTTCTCGGAGTAAGCAGAAAGCAACGAACCGGCAAGCCTTCATTCACCCAGTGAGGCTTCTCCAGCTACAACATTGGCAACATTGGTCCTTGTGCAGAATGGGCCTTATACTTAGGGATCATTCTGCACAACGTTAATGTTGCTGAAGTCTAACTGTTGTGTAAAGCTATTTTTTTAACATTATGCACAACGTCGTCCACAATCTGCAGCACTCCTGCAACACTCCCACAAAAAGCGCTTCGATGTAGTGCTTTTTGGGGAATCGTCAAAAGTGGATTCCCCCTAAAAAAACCGCTTCGCTCCTGAGAACAACCTGCAACACATCTGAAAAAGACATGTGCATTCTCAATATACCGGTAGAAAGAATGTCCCTCCCTAGCTCTCGCCCCCAAGCTTCCGGAGACACGATCACCATTTCCCCCCCTTAAACCGGCAAAAGCAACGAAGAAGCAAGGCTTCTCCAGCTGAAGTCCCTCCACAGAAGTGCTTAACTGTAAAACAAATCTCCCTTCTGCAATTGTCTTTAAACTTTCTGAGCACAATACAGCCCCCTGTTCGACACTGCCTGTTATTTTCAGCCAGAAATTGCACCCATTGAGGGGGAATTTTTTTTTAACTTTAAGAACATGTAAACAATTAAGTGCCAGCTCCTATGCCAGCAAAAAAAGTCTTTCTGAAACATCGAATGAACAAATATTCGTTGCTACTGGTGTTCTCGGGTTTTTAAAAAACAGTTTTTAAAGGGAAAGGTACTTTCCGGGAGCACGAACACAACTGTTCTGTTTTATTGATGGCCGGGGTGGAAAGAAGTGCAGAAAAATATTGCCTCCTCTGTTGCAATTCAGGCGAGACCGGAAACTTGTGGGTAACGAAACAGTGCTAGTGGGAGAGCCTGTTTTCCGCTAGAAATGGCTGTGTGTGTTGTCAAGACCTGCCACTATTAATTGTAGCGCTTTATAATAACGCTTACATTTAGCTACATTGGCGGTTGTGCAGAATGGCCCTCTCTGTCCCATTGCTTAATAATCCAAACATTCATTGCTTGAAAAATTCATTTTTCTGTCTGGGATGTTTAATTTTTAAGGAACTGGCAGGGTTTTCTCATGGTATTAATTTAAAACCAAGGCCTCCTTGTAGACAAAAGGAGGCACTTCTGTGCCAATTAGAGGACTGCACCACTTAAGAGGGAATATTTGAATCAGCTCTTAATGAGAGAATCATTAGTCAATTTTTAGAACCATTTTAATTTCTGCAACTGAAACATGAAGTTAAAATTAAAGTAATTCCTTGAGATTCCAAGGTCCTCTCTAGACTTGCGAATTGTAGCATACAGGAAGAATAGCTCACTGTTTTGAAATTGCAAATTAAATTCAAAGTATTGTTACTCAAATTGGAGGTCTTCTGAATTTACTTGGGGAAATTAGCGAGAGGCAGATAGCTACAGGATACCAGGCAATTTTCTTAAGAAACTCCACTTGTTGATTTTTTTAAATGTAAAAGATATATTAAAAATTAATTAACTCACACCCAATTGACAAAACCCTTCTGGGGCTGTCATGAAACCCTGGTTAAAAAGGTCTGTTCTAAATAAACCTGTCTGTAGTAAACTGTAAGCTGTTTCATTTATTTTTTATTTATACCTTAATTTATATGCTGCCCCTCTCTAGATGGTCTTGGGGCGGCACACATCAGTAAGTTTAAAAACCCATATTATTTATTTGTTTGTTTATTCAATTTGTGTACCGCCGCTCCCACCAAACTGGCTCACAGCGGTTCACAACATGTAAAACATCCAAAACTTCTAAAAACATCTCAAAAGTTTACAATTTTAAAATACATTAAAACCAATTCAATTATTATTATTTATTAGTGCTTGCTAATTGAGTTTACTGGGGGTCAGGGAAAGGATAGATGGGATCGGATGAGATTAGTAGCACCTTCCCTGGAGGTACCCGCAGCAACTGGCATTCAGAGGTGTATTACTTTTGAACATGGAAGGTTCATTTAGTCAATATGACAAATAGCCACTAATGAATCTATTCTCCATAAATGTGTTTCAGAGTTTCAGGTCCTCAGTTTCATGTTTGGGAGGTGGAAACAGAGGCTGGATTGCCATCTGACAGAAAGGCTGATTCTGTGAAGGTTCAGGGGGGTGGCAGATTATAGTGGATATGGTTGTGAGTGTCCTGCATTGTGCAGGGGGTTGGACTAGATGACCCTGGAGGAACCTTCCAACACTATGATTCTATGCTGGCCACCAACAGGGGATCAAGCAGGAGGGGGGAATGGTTGCCAGATTTGGGTTAGGAAACTCTTGAAGATTTGGGGGTGGAGCCTATGGAGGACAGAGACCTTAATAGGGTACAGTGCCAAAGAGTCATAGAATCATAGAGTTGGAAGAGACTTCCAGAGTTATCTAGTCCAACCCCCTGCACTATGGAGGACACTCACAACTACCTGCTCACCCACAGTGACCCCCATTCCATGCCTAAATGATGCCCCCCCCAAAAAAAAAACCCAGACTCTCTAGCCAGTCTTGCCTGGAAGAAATTTGCCTCCAGACCCCAAAGTGGCAATTGGCATTTCCCTGGGCATGTAATAAAGAACCACAAGAGCAAAGCAACAACACAATCCCTTCTGCCCACCTACTCACAATCTGCCTAAATTCACAGAATTTCTACCAGATGGCTATCTAACCTCTACTTAAACACTTCTAAAGAAGGAGAACCTACCACCTCCCAAGGAAGCCTATCCCACGGAAGAACTTCTCTAACTGTGAGGAACTTCTTCTGGATGTTTAGCTGAAAATTATTTTGAATTAATTTCAACCTATTCATTTTGGTCAAGCCCTCTGAAGCAACAGAAAACAACTCTGTTCCATCCTGTATGACAGCCTTCAAGTACTTGAAGATGGCTATCTTATCACTTCTTAGTTATCTTCTTTCCAGGCTAAACAGAATATGCTCCCATAACCTTTCTTCATATGATATGGTCTCCAAACCCCTCACCATATTTGTTGACTTCCTCTGGACATGCTCCAGTTTGTCTACATCCTTCTTCAATTGTGGTGCCCAAAACTGAACACAGTACTCTTAGTGAGGTCTAACCAAAGCAGAGTAAATCAGTACCATCACCTCACGTGATCTAGACACTATACTTCTTTTGATACAGCCCAAAATCCCATTTGCCTTTTTAGTCACTCTGCTGACTCATGTTCAGTGTATGAACTACTAAGACCCCTAGATCCTTTTTGAACATACTTCTACCAAGACAAGTCTCCCCCATCCTATAATGAAGCATCCATTTTCTCTAGGGGAACTAATCTCTTTAGTTTGGACATGAGTTGTAACTTCAGGGGATCTCCAGGTGCAAGGGGGAGGCTGGCACCGCTAATTTGTTTAATTGCTAGTGGCTATCACTTGCATCCTGTGGCAGTGAGTGCTACAAGTTAATTATGTGTCATGCAGTACCTTCTGTTGTCTAGTTTGAATCTACTTTATAAACAGGCTCATTTGTATACTAAAGAAACAATGGATTCTTTAAACTTAGAGAACAGAACCCACATTGATTTATTTAAACATTTATATTCTGCCATTCTGCCATTACAAAGACTACCATGGAGGCTAATGATTTAAAACATATATGATAAAACCATTAAAACCAACCCTCCCAACACACATTATTAAAACAATTTAAAACATTATTAAAGCATTGGTTAGGAAGGAGAGATCACTGAGACAATGCCACTCACTGGTGGAAGGCAGAAACTAAAGGACATGGGTAAATCTCTGGACAGAGTTTCAAGGGCTTGTTGCCATGACCAAGAAAGCCTTTTCCCCAGTTGTCATTCACCTAGTCTCAGAAATTGAGGGCATCTGAAGCAGGGCCTCCAAAGATTACTGTAGTGGTTGGGCAGGTGTATAAAAGAGTATTCTATTGTTAACACATTCAAAGCAGACTGTATATAACAATTTAAAACATAGAATCATAGAATTGTGAGTTGGAAGGGACCTCCTGGAAGAATGGAGATGGAGATACAATGTGAGGTATGCTAAGAGCATTTTCTGTGAGGAAGCCCTGTTGAATAAATCTGAGTAGGCTTTTGAATATGCCTCTGCTTAGGATTGTTCAGTATGCCTCTCAATAGGGATACGTCTTGAGTTGTGATGCGGGTATTAAAAGATGTGAGAATCCTGCCTTCTCTCTTCAAATGGAAGAAGTAAGCTCTGCTTTATTGTAATTTGCACCCGCTACGCTTGAAGCTATTCCATACATATTAATACTATTCAGTTCTAAATAGAACTGTGTAGAACAAATGCCTCCCTAGTGGGCAAACGATTGCAGTGCAGTCAGGGTTCAAGGACCGGTTTAGCCAGAACTGGTTGGATTTGCCTTGAGCTCGCCTTCATTCTTCATCAATCCTCCGCCTCTCAGTCACTGACACTGTGATGCCCATGCCTTGCAAATAAAAAGCCAATTGGGATGCCTTTGCATATTAAAACGTTGTTATGGAAATCTGCATTGTTAACATTTGGCACTATAGACAGCAGGGTGTTGTAGTCTCTGCCTAGACATTAAAAACTGTGTTAATAAGAGACAAATTATTGCCTACAGTTACCAAACACATTTACCCAAAGGTTGTTTGACGGAAATCCGCAGAATGTTTAAGCATTTAGTGATATCTAATTTGAAGATGATGGCTTCGTTTTTTTAAAATTGTGTGTTACTGTTTTTATTGCTTTATATTTGACTAGCAAGAAAGCCCATTGCAACCAGAAATGCAATGGGCTCTAGGACCCAGAGGACACTGGGAGGTGCAGATCTCTCTGTGTCTCTCCCTCCCTCCCTCTCGCTCTCGCTGCCTGTCTCTTGGCATACCTCGCAGCAGGAGGCATAGCAGGCAATTAGGGGTGGTCTGTCTGTCTGTCTCTCCCTCCATCGCAGCAGGGGCGGCTCTCTCTGTGTCTCTCTCTGCCTCCCTCACAGCAGGAGCAATAGGAGGGAATGAGGGCTCGTGTTCGGTCTGGCAGAGCTCTCTCTGTCTCTGGCGCAGCTGAGAGGAACATGGCTAGCGTCCAGGGAGGGAGGGAGCTGTAGGGGCAACGCTGGCTGCACTCTGATTGGCCCTATTCCATCTTGGACACCTGGACATGTTCCAACCCCCAGGCTGTTTCAAAAATATATAGAGGAACCATGGATAAGGATAGTTTAGTGTAGTGATGAGGAGCGCCAACCTCTAATCTGGCTAGCCGGGTTTGATTCTGCGCTCCTCCTCCACATGCAGCCAGCTGGGTGACCTTGGGCTTGCCACAGGGCTCTCTTAGCCTCACCTACCTCACAGGGTGTCTGTTGTGGGAGAGGAAACAGAAGGTGATTGTAAGCCACTTTACACTCTTCTGGTAGATAAAAGCGGCATATAAGAACCACCTGTTCTTCTCCATATTGTTGTTCCATTTCTTAGATGTGTAAGCACTGTCCTTAGTAGAAAGGTGGAATAGAAATACTCAGAAAAATGCTGTCCAGGAAGGGCTGCATGAGTAGCAGGGAGCTCAGGATGACATACATGGTTCCTCCCCCTTCTGTGCATCATCCACACAGTTAGAAACCTTTTGTGCCAGGTGGCACACGTATGCCCCTTTGACCCTCCGAGATGTCCTCCAATCTTTCCAGCTATGCCTTGAGGATGGCCCACCTGAGTGCACGAATATTCAGAGAAGTTGTTCAGCCAAACAACACAAAGTCCATGAAAGTCATGAAGCTGTTCGACAAGCTCCCCATGGCCCTTCAGAAAGAGGTCTATGACTGGTATCATCCCCACAATGTCAACTCTGGCCTTATGAGGGGAAACTCTGTTTCTATGGTCTCTATAGAGACAAGCACTGAGATTATAAGGCTGAAGAAGCTACATGGGAAAGGGCCCCCGAAGAAGGAAAGTGAGCAATGAATAGGAAACAGCATCATTCCTGTATTTAATAAAACATTTTTGTTACGTTTTAAAAAAAGAAAAGGAAATACTCAGACAAATGGAAAAACTTGAGGATCTCAGATGGAACCATTGAAGAGTGCCTTACTGTACAATATGTTGTTCCCAGATCTATTCCTAGATCCACCCCTAGCGATGTCAAGAAAATGTGTGCTGGGAGTTACCTGGTGCAACTTAGAATTTTAGGTGTATGGGGAGACAGTCTGGGTTAAGCCTGTGATGTGATAGGGGCTTAAGTATTTGCCCTTGAGCCATTTTGCCAACCTGAAAGGATCCAATGTGTTGCTACTAGCTGCTCTGTTGAGGAACCTTATACATAGCCCATTGGTACATGTATAGCTAATCCGTATACTTCACTTTCCCCTAAGGGGCAAGAACGTATATGTCAAAACACAGACTCTTCCCATACAAAAATACCTGAATCACACCTCCCAGAAATCTTGGAAAGACTAAGCTGATTATAAATCAAGGTGAGGGAATTTTTCCCATCACTATATCCAGAACTCTTCATACAGGAAAGAGATTTCTGAGTCATACCCATACATTTCCATAGGTGTTTTTCTCTTTGGTTTGAAAGATGATACAATCTCAGAGGCAGTTGGCCCATGGTGCCAAAACACTTCTAAATAAAATGACACACTCCTACTTGTATACTGGTGCACAAGCCAGAAGATGTATACACATTTTGAAGGGAGAAATATTTCAAAGAGAACCGAGCATCTTATCTGATTGCATGTGCATGTGTAACAATGTCTGCAGAATCTGAATGTCAAAAGCTGCATTACAGGCAAAACTCCCAGTTCAACAGTGTGAATGGGAGCCTGTGTCTTGCTTGTTTCTTGCAAGCATACATCTTGGGGCACCTGGATCTCGACTTCTGGGTGGGTTTTATACAATATTGCCAGTTCAGGGTTGGGAAGTTCCCGGGGTGCCTGGGAACCTCTGGCTTTGGAGAGGGGAGTTAGCTTGGCAGGGATGTGACACAATTCTAGAACTGCTGTTTCTCCAAGACTCCGAGGTTATACCACAGTACCCACCCTCTGAAACTGCCATTTCCTCCAAGGGAGTTGTTCTCCTAGGTTGAAGATTGGTTGTAATTAGAGCTGCCAATTCTGCATTGGGAGATTTCGGGGTGGGTTGTCTGGGGAATGTAGGGGTTGAGGAGAGAAGAGTTCAACTGGGTATAATGCCGTAGAGCCTCCCCCCAAAAAGCAGCTATGATTTCCAGTGAAACTGAATTATGTGGTCTGTAGATGGAGATAAGTTGTAATTCTGAGAGATCTCCAGGTGTCACCTGGAAGTTGGTAATCTTAGTTGTAATTCCAGGAAACCTTGAGGCCCCACCTGAAGGATGGCAACCCAGGTATTACATGCCGCTCAAATATCAGGATAATAAATGTTTAGACCAACCAAGTTCTTAAGAAGATTCTTTCTTCAAAGAGCAACAGAACAATAAGACAGAAGAAAGTAGAAGGAGAAATTGAGTTTTTGTAGTCATTAATAGGCTTGTCAGTCTCCCAGAATTACAAGTGATCTCCCACCAAAAAGATTGTTGTTGTTATATGCGAAGTTGTGTCCGACCCATCGCGACCCCATGGACAATGATCCTCCAGGCCTTCCTGTCCTCTACCATTCCCTGGAGTCCATTTAAGTTTGCACCTACTGCTTCAGTGACTCCATCCAGCCACCTCATTCTCTGTCGTCCCCTTCTTCTTTTGCCCTCGATCGCTCCCAGCATTAGGCTTTTCTCCAGGGAGTCCTTCCTTCTCATGAGGTGGCCAAAGTGTTTGAGTTTCATCTTCAGGATCTGGCCTTCTAAAGAGCAGTCAGGGCTGATCTCCTCTAGGACTGACCGGTTTGTTCGCCTTGCAGTCCAAGGGACTCACAAGAGTCTTCTCCAGCACCAGAGTTCAAAAGCCTCAATTCTTTCCTCCCCAGGAGCAAGCGTCTTTTAATTTCTTTGCTGCAGTCCCCATCTGCAGTGATCTTGGAGCCCAGGAAAATAAAATCTGTCACTATCTCCATTTCTTCCCCATCTATTTGCCAGGAATTGAGAGGGCCGGATGCCATGATCTTTGTTTTCTTGATGTTGAGTTTCAAGCCAACTTTTGCACTCTCCTCCTTCACCCGCATCAACAGGCTCTTTAGTTCCTCTTCACTTTCTGCCATTAGAGTGGTATCATCTGCATATCTGAGGTTGTTGATATTTCTCCCTGCAATCTTGATCCCAATTTGTGACTCCTCTAATCCCACATTTCTCATGATGTGCTCTGCATACAAGTTAAATAGGCAAGGCGACAGTATACAGCCTTGCCGAACTCCTTTCTCAATTTTGAACCAGTTAGTGATTCCATGTTCAGTTCTCACTGTTGCTTCTTGACCTGCATATAAATTTCTCAAGAGACAAATAAGATGCTCTGGTATTCCCATCTCTTTAAGAACTTGCCACAATTTGTTGTGCTCCACACAATCAAAGGCTTTAGCATAGTCAATGAAGCAGAAGTAGACGTTCTTCTGGCACTCCCTAGCTTTCTCCATGATCCAGCGTATGTTGGCAATTTGATCCCTAGTTTCTCTGCCTCTTCGAAATCCTGCCTGTGCAATGGTGCGGTAGTTTGAACCTTCTTTTGCATTGCCCTTCTTTGGGATTGGAATATAAACTGACCTTTTCCAATCCTGTGGCCATTGTTGAGTTTTCCAAATTTGCTGGCATATTGAGTGTAGCACTTTTACTGCATCATCCTTTAAGATTTTGAATAGTTCAACTGGAATGCTGTCACCACCACTAGCTTTATTGTTGCTCAGACTTCCTAAGGCCCATTTGACTTCACATTCCAGGATGTCTGGCTCCAGGTCAGTAACTACCCCATTGTGGTCATCAGGGATGTTAAGCTCGCTCTTGTATAGTACTTCTATATAATTTTGCCACCTTTGTTTAATCTCTTCTGCTTCTGTGAGGTCCCTACCATTTTGGTCCCTTATCATATCCATCTTTGCATGAAACGTTCTCTTCATATCTCCAATTTTCTTGAAAAGATCTCTGGTCCTCCCCATTCTATTGTTTTCTTCTATTTGTTTGCACTGTTCATTTAAGAAGGCATTCTTATCTCTTCTAGCTTTTCTCTGGAATTCTGCATTCAATTGGGTGTATCGTTCTCTTTCTCCCTTGCCTTTCACTTCCCTTCTCTCCTTAGCTATTTGTAAAGCTTCCTCAGACAGCCATTTTGATTTCTTGCATTTCTTTTTCTTTGGGATGGTTTTAGTTGCTACCTCTTGTACCATGTCGCGAACCTCCGTCCATAGTTCTTCAGGCACTCTGTCTATCAGATCTAATTCCTTAAATCTATTTGTCACCTCTACTGTGTATTCGTTGGGGATATGATTTAGTTCATACCTGAGTGGCCTAGTGCTTTTCCCTACTTTCTTCAATTTAAGCCTAAATTTTGCAACAAGAAGCTCATGATCTGAACCACAATCAGCTCCTGGTCTTGTTTTTATTGACTGGATAGAACTTTTCCATCTTTGGCTGCAGAGCACATAGTCAATCTGATTTCTGTGTTGACCGTCTGGTGATGTCCATGTGTAGAGTCGTCTCTTGGGTTGTTGGAAAAGAGTGTTTGCTATGACCATTGTATTCTCTTGACAAAATTCTACCAGCCTGTGCCCTGCTCCATTTTGTACTCCAAGGCCTAACTTGCCTGTTATCCCGGTTATCTTTTGGCTTCCTACTTTAGCATTCCAATCCCCCATGATGATAAGCACATCATTTTTTGGCGTTGCTTCTAGAAGGTGTTGTAAGGCTTCATAGAACTGATCAACTTCATCCTCTTCAGCAGCAGTGGTTGGGGCATAGACCTGGATCACTGTGATGTTGAATGGTTTGCCTTGGATTCGAACTGAGATCATTCTGTCATTTTGGGGATTGTATCCCAAGACTGCTTTTCCTACTCTCTTATTGATTATGAAGGCTACTCCATTTCTTCTGCGAGATTCTTGTCCACAGTAGTATACCTGATGGTCATCTGAATTAAATTCACCCATTCCTGTCCATTTTAGTTCACTGATTCCTAAAATGTCGATGTTCAGTCTTGTCATTTCTTGTTTAACCACGTCCAGCTTGCCTTGATTCATGGATCTGACGTTCCAGGTTCCTATGGAATAAAAATCTTTACATCATCGGACTGTCTTTTCGCCACCAGTTACTTCCACAACTGAGCGTCCTTTCGGCTTTGGCCCAGCCGCTTCATGGCAAAGATACTGGAGTGGTTTGCCATTTCCTTCTCCAGTGGATCACCTTTTGTCAGAGCTCTCAGATATAACCTGTCCGTCTTGGGTGGCCCTGCACGGTATAGCTCATAGCTTCACTGAACTACGCAAGCCCCCTTGCCACAGCAAGGCAGCGATCCTTGAAGGGGGACCACAAAGATAAGTTGTCCTAAAGAAAATAGTTGCTTTGAAGGTGGACTGTATGACATTTCACCCTACTGATGCCCCTCCCCGGCTCTTTCCCCAAATCTCCCCAGTCCATTACTGTAAGAAACTGCTTTCCACAAGCCCTCTTGTACAGAAGCTTTGTGGCATAGAGGCACAGACTAAACCATGCCAAAGAGGGTTTTTTCCGAATTTTAATGCTACTATTTCCCTCAGAAAAGCATGTAAAAAGGTAAAGGTATCCCCTGTGCAAGCACTGAGTCATGTCTGACCCTTAGGGTGACGCCCTCTAGCGTTTTCATGGCAGACTCAATACGGGGTAGTTTGCCAGTGCCTTCCCCAGTCATTACCATTTACCCCCCAGCAAGCTGGGTACTCATTTTACCGACCTCGGAAGGATGGAAAGCTGAGTCAACCTTGAGCCGGCTGCTGGGATCGAACTCCCAGCCTCATGGGCAGAGCTTTCAGACTGCATGTCTGCTGCCTTACCACTCTGCACCACAAGAGGCTCTTAGAAAAGCATGTACTTGTGCTCTAAATAGGCATTTCTCTGAAAGGTCATTGTTAGGTTGGACAAAGATTATATACTGCCTGATCCCTTCTCCATTTATTCAGAAGTTCCTTTGAAATCAATCACACATGAATGGTCACAGTCAAATTTCAGCTTGCAAAATATGAAACGCTGAGATCCATTCCGCACCCGGAAAATATAGTGAAAGGCTTACCTTGTGCTGACATCATATTTTTGGCATTTTAAACGATGTCAGCATCCAATGTCACAGCAGCAAACTAGCAGCTACATCCTCCTTTTTAAAGTGCTACATAGCACGTGCGAGAGGAGAGCAACCAGCAACCACATGCTAAGGAAAGGTGTGGAGGTGGAGTAGCGCTGCCTCTGCCTCCAGTGCCCGTCCTCACACCAATCTCCCTTCTCTTGGGGATGGGGCTTTTTTTTTTTTTTTTGAAGCAAACTCCCTGGAGCCAGAAATATGAGTTAAATAGTCCAGGCAGAGCAAAAAAAAAAATTTACCCACCAGTTAACACGCAAAGCATGCCTCTCTAACTCCCCCCCCCCCAAAAAAAAATCAGGAACAAGATTACTTTTTTAAAGCTTCAATGCTTATAATTCCAGAAGGGGTGGCAGTAAAATAAGTACTATGCATCTATGATTAGATGCATAGGCATAGCAACATAAAAGTTTTACTTAAAAAAACAACCTTGCATTGTGGGCCCTTTAAAACATGGAGAAAAGTAATTCGCTGCCTGGCTTGATTGATGGGCGGAAGAGAATTGCATGTATAGTGCATTCCTCCCTTCCACCATTTCAAGCAGGTGTGCAGAGTGTAAAGAAGCGCAAGAAGGCGACAGAGGAAAGTGAGAGAGCCAGGAGGTAAGGAACGGCCGAGGGAACAGTTTTTTATAGCATTCCACCACTGCGCTGGCATAATGCTATTTTTTTCAATGTGCAGAATGGCCTTGAATGTTAACTTTTGCTTGCAAACAATAAGTCTGGGCATTACATAAATTTAAGATAGGTAGTTATCTGCTACTTATGCTCAGAGCATATTTATTTCATTTATATCCTGCTTTTCTTCCCATGGAGTACCCAAAGTGGATTATATTGTCCTTTCCTACATTTTATCCTCACAGCAACTCTGTGAAGTAGCTTAAGCTGAGCGTATGTGACTGGCCCAAGAGCACCAATCACCCTTCCATGGCAGAGGGAGGAATTCAAACCTAGGTCTCCCAGATCATAGCCCGATACTCTAACCCAGCCTTTCTCAACTTTTTTACCACAAACTCCTGAAACATTATTCAGGCTTCCAGAACCCCCAGAAATGGTGTGAGCATGCAGAATATGATCGCGAAACATAGCTGTATACAAGCCCACCCAGGGCCTCTCCCCTTCCCATTCACTCCAGGCCCATCATTTGCCATTTTGGCAGGGGTGGGTGGGTTGACATGACCATATACGGCCATATCACCCGATTAACGTTTAACAAATTTAAAATATATATTAAAATTAATTAATTCACATCCATTCAGGAAACTCTTCCAGGGCTAGCAAGAAACCCCAGGGTTTCATGAAGCCCTGGTTGAGAAACCCTGCTCTAACCCCTACAAACACTGCACTGGTTAGAATCATAGAATCATAGGGTTGGAAGGGGCCATACAGGCCATCTAGTCCAACCCCCTGCTCAATGCAGGATCAGCCCAAAGCATCCTAAAGCATCCAAGAAAAGTGTGTATCCAACCTTTGCTTGAAGACTGCCAGTGAGGGTTAGGGTTAAAGTACTATTTAAATCACTCTCCTTAATGATGTTATTATATTCTTGTCAAGTAAACAAGCCTAATTTTCCTGTGATTATAATGCTTTTCATTTGCCTCTCCTAGGCTCCAGGCAATGTTGGTATTAATTTAGATTAGGATTTCTCTCTCTCTCTTTTTGGCCTACAGTTCCTTGGGAGAATACTAGTGGCACTTTTGCACGTAGGCAGTGATCTCCATACTATCATACAACAACCAAGTTGCAGTCTAAGCTCCAAATATAAAAGGTTTGAGAGCCATGGTCCTAGGGAAACCACATGCCAAAGATACAATTCTGCTGAAAATAACTCTGATATAACAAGATGAAATTATATATTTTTAAAACTGAATTCCAAAGTCTGCTTAGGATGGCACTGTTAATACTACAGAATACTCCCCCAAAAGGGCTACTAACAAAATAGAATGCTGAGCAGAGATGGAGGAGGAAGAAAGACGCCTTTTTCCAACCCACAGTCTGTCACCCAAGCTTCTACCATGACTAGATGATGACAGAAGAGAGGGCAAGGTCATGGGAATGTCTGCATCAAGTGGAGAGACCGTGTTTTAAAATGCTGCCTCAACAGTGTATACTGACAGGGCTTTGAGAGTTTTAACTGCTTTAATTCATGTGGGCCATGTGGTACAGATGGTTCAGATTTTTCTGCCAGTTTGGTGTGGCAAATATTAAATTAGCTACTGGAAGAAAATGTGTGGAATGCCATCCCTCTAACCCTTTGCCTGCTAACGTTTTAGTGATGTGTAACTTTTCATGCTAACTTTTCAGTGACAGTCCAAAACATTTTGTATTTGCTCAGGCTTTTGTAAATTCTTAAATTTGGGGTTGGCCCTCTTATAGTGGTGGAAAGTGCCATCAAAACATAGTGGACATGGCAAATGTACAGGGTTTTCAAGGTTAGGACTGTTCTGAGGTGGTTTGCTATTGCCTGCCTCTGCGTATTGCCTGCCTCTTCTCTGCTGGCCTCTCATCCAGCTATTAACCAAGGTCAAGCCTGCTTAGTTTCAGAGAGGTCAGGCTAACCTGGTTAACCTATATTGCTGTTTTAAACATAAGGCATTCAGGTTCTTAGATCAGGGGTGTGGGACTGCGCCTCCTGCTGGTCTTTACCATGGAATTATTTTAATGCTCTCTCTCTTTCCCTCTCTCTCTCTTTCTTGATATGCTATTACTGTAGTATGACATTTTAGATTGGAGTAGGCAATCCTGTTGGGTTGCCAGTGTCCCCCCCCCCGGCCCACTGGTGAGGGATGGGGGATAGAGTTACCAGATTCAGGTTGGGAAACTCCTGGGAATCTGGGGGTGAAGCCTGGGAGGACAGGGACCTGTGTGGGGTACAACAGCATACAATCTACCCTGCAAAGCATCCATTTTCTCCCATGGAACTGATTTCTCTAGTCTGGAGATGAGCTGTAATTCTGTGGGATCCCCAGGTCCCATCTGGAGGATCCCATATACTCCCATATATACTCATATCCCATATATGCTCATCTCACATGTGCCAAAGTCTGGCATATCAGACTGATTTTCTGCCCAGGCTACCAAGGTAGCATCACCTTTGAGGTTGGGAGCATGGGAGAAGCCCTATCATTGCTTTCTGGAGTTGAACATACTGAGTACAAGGCAAGGCCCTGATGCAATGGCAGTGTTGCCGGGGCTCAGCCTTTTGTTCCATTGCATCTGGCCAAATGCAATCCTCATTTGCCCTCTGGCTTGCTAGCCCATCAACATCTTCAAAGGGCAGCCTTGTCCCTCCCCCTTCCCCTCCCCCAGCACTCAGACCAAACTACTAGAACTTGGGGACACCCAATAAAGTTGATGGACTGTAGATCCAGGCCAGACAAAAGGAAGTACTTTACTCAATAAAGGTAAAGGTATCCCCTGTGCAAGCACCGAGTCATGTCTGACCCTTGGGGTGATGCCCTCTAGCGTTTTCATGGCAGACTCAATACGGGGTGGTTTGCCAGTGCCTTCCCCAGTCATTACCGTTTACCCCGGTACTCATTTTACCGACTTCGGAAGGATGGAAGGCTGAGTCAACCTTGAGCCGGCTGCTGGGATTGAACTCCCAACCTCATGGGCAAAGCTTTCAGGCGGCTGCCTTACCACTCTGCGCCACAAGAGGCTCTTACTTTACTCATTACTCAATAAATAATAAAATTGTAGGATTCACTGCAAGTGGATGTAGTGAAAGCTGCTAGTACAGATTGCTTTAAAAGGGAATTGGACACATTAATGAAGTCCCAACACTGGAAATTTGCCATGGTGACTAAAGGGAACTTTTATATTGAGTAGATTTCCCAGCCACCTGCCAACAACCAATGAGAGGGACGGGATGGGGAAATGACATCATTCCAATGGAATGGTGTCATTTCCAGCAAATGCCCAGAAGTGATGTCACATTGCCAACATGGCACTGATGCAATGTTCTAGGATTTGGACCAAACTCTATGATAAAACACACTTTCCCCTCTACCACCCCTCAGTGGGCCACAGAGAGGGAGACCAGGGCAGAGTCTGCACTTACTTTCTTTATTCCATTGTCAATCTTGTTGAATTCAGATCGCTTTGAACTCGGGTCTTCCTCTCCCCCCCCCTCCCCATTGAAACAGGAAAGTCTTCTGCACATGGTTAAGGTAGTTCAGAAGGGGGGGCAAGCCTCTTTCTTTCTTTTCTTGAAGGGGGGGGGGAGAGGAGCCAAGCAGGGAGCCTCTATCGTTTCTTGGAGGGGTGGGGGAGAGGATCAAAAAAGGCAAAGGGAGGAAAAATCCAGGACCGACAGAAGTTGAGAGAAATTAGGGGCTTCTCCTTTAAGACAAGCGTGTCACATGACCAGGTGTAGCCTATCAGAGGTTCTCTACCACGGAGCTTTCTTTCCCAATCCAGATATTGAGGATTAAAAGCACTCTGAGATATCGCACAATAAAGGTAGGGTCACTCCGGATCAATCCTTCTTGCTGCAGAAGGAAAATTTAAATCGCCCCAAATCCAAATGGAAATCGCATTCTGTGTAGAGGACAGGGACTGAATCGATCTGGGGTTGGAATAAAAGCTCCGTGCAGTTTACACCCAGGTCTACCTTATTCAAAGGCAGTCAAACTTTGAATACTGGTGCTAGAAGACAGCATCAGGGGGAAGCTCTTTAACTCTGTGTCCTTGGCATTTGGCCCTCCAGTGGGCCACAATGTGATTCTGGTTGCTGGAGCAAATGAACCACTAGTGTGATCCATTAGGACTCTTCTTATGCTCTCATGCTGAGTTCTTAAAAGTCAGCCTCCCTCTAGGGTTGCCAGCCTCCAGGTGACAGCTGGAGATCCCCCGGTATTACAACTGGTCTCAGATGACAGAGACCAGTTCTTCTGGAGAAAATGGTTATTTTGGATGATGAACTCTATGGCATTGTATCCTGTGGAGGTCCCTCCTCTGCCTAAACCCTGCCATCCCCTAGCTTCTCTCCTCAAATCTCCAGGTATGCCTCACCAAGAGCCACCAACCCGATTATACGCAGATTATGCTGCTTGCTTTAGTTTGGGCTGCTGCTTTATATTGTCATTCAATTCACATGATGATTATACAAGTTTTGTTTTGTACAGTACAGGATTTCCTCAGAAACTGCCTTGATCAAATTTGAATACGTAGTACATGCCTATTTCAAATGTAAAAGATGTGCAAAGGAGTTCTTCTTTTAGTCAAGACAAGTTTACTTTTCTTTTCTGTCTTTACAGCTTTTGACAAAATAATTAAATGCAAGATTCAGTAAGTGCATGCATCATGTGTGCGTATAAGAAGCTTTCTTTTATTTATATAGAGAACCAAATTATCTTTCTCAGGTGCTCAACAGAGATAGTTCTAAAGGTGACGATTATGTCATTTAAAATGATTCATGGGGCTGGGCCTTTTATGCCCTACATAGACACACAAACACACAAAGACACACACAAACTCACGCCAGACTAGTGTGTGACTGATGAATGGAATGTGGTCCCCCCTGCCTCACTTCTTCAGCTCCCTGGGATAAAAGCTTATTAATCTTGGATTAAGCCTCCCACAATTATAGATGTTTTAAAACAATTAGCATTGGTATACTTTTAAAAGCAACAATAAAGCTAGTGATAGTGGTGGTGACAGCATTCCAGTTGAACTAAATCTTAAAAGACGATGCAGTAAAAGTGCTACACTCCATATGCCAGCAAATTTGGAAAACTCAACAATGGCCACAGGATTGGAAAAGGTCAGTTTACATTCCAATCCCAAAGAAGGGCAATGCCAAAGAATGTTCAAACTACCACACCATTGCACTCATTTCTCATGCTAGCAAAGTTATGTTCAAAATCCTACAAGCTAGGCTCCTGCAATATGTGGACCGAAAAGTACAGGCAGGATTTCGAAGAGGCAGAGAAACTAGGGATCAAATTGCCAACATACGCTGGATCATGGAGAAAGCTAGGGAGTTCCAGAAGAACATCTACTTCTGCTTCATTGACTATGCTAAAGCCTTTGATTGTGTGGAGCACAACAAATTGTGGCAAGTTCTTAAAGAGATGGGAATACCAGAGCATCTTATTTGTCTCTTGAGAAACCTATATGCAGGTCAAGAAGCAACAGTGAGAACCGAGCATGGAATCACTGATTGGTTCAAAATTGAGAAGGGAGTTTGGCAAGGCTGTATACTGTCGCCTTGCCTATTTAACTTGTATGCGGAGCACATCATGGGAAAGGCATGATTAGAGGAGTCACAAATTGGGATCAAGATTGCAGGGAGAAATATCAACAACCTCAGATATGCAGATGATACCACTCTAATGGCAGAAAGTGAAGAAGAACTAAAGAGCCTGTTGATGTGGGTGAAGGAGGAGAGTGCAAAAGTTGGCTTGAAACTCAACATCAAGAAAATAAAGATCATGGCATCCGGCCCTCTCAATTCCTGGCAAATAGATGGGGAAGAAATGGAGATAATGACAGATTTTATTTTCCTGGGCTCCAAGATCACTGCAGATGGGGACTGCAGCAAAGAAATTAAAAGACGCTTGCTCTTGGGGAGGAAAGCTATGGCAAATCTAGACAGCATCCTAAAAAGCAGAGACATCACCCTGCCAACAAAAGTGCATTTAGTCAAGGCTATGGTATTCCCAGTTGCAATGTATGCTGTGAAAGTTGGACCATAAGGAAGGCCGAGAGTCAAAGAATTAAGGCTTTTGAACTTTGGTGCTGGAGAAGACTCTTGTGAGTCCCTTGGACTGCAAGGCGAACAAACTGGTCAGTCCTAGAGGAGATCAGCCCTGCCTGCTCCCTAGAAAGCCAGATCCTGAAGATGAAACTCAAATACTTTGGCCACCTCATGAGAAGGAAGGACTCCCTGGAGAAGAGCCTAATGCTAGGAGCGATTGAGGGCAAAAGAAGAAGGGGACGACAGAGAATGAGGTGGCTGGATGGTGTCCCTGAAGCAGTTGGTGCGAACTTAAATGGACTCCGGGGAATGGTAGAGGACAGGAAGGCCTGGAGGATCATTGTCCATGGGGTCACAATGGGTCGGACATGACTTCATACCTAACAACAAATACTTTTAAAAAATGAAACATAGGACCAACTCTGTCATGAGGCAGAGTGAAGCAGCTCCCTCGGGCAGCAATTTTAGAGGAGAAAAATCATATATTATTTTTAAAAAATCAAGCCTGGGTTGAATTAGGCATACTGAAGAAGCCCACTGATTAGAGCAACCTTTCTCAACTTTTTTACCATTGAGAAACCCCTGAAACATTCTTCAGGCTTTGAGAAACCACAGAAGTGGAATGATCATGCAGAATATGGTTGGGAAGCACCTGGGTCCCCTCCCCTTCTCACCCTGTCCAGTCCATCGTTTATTATTATTATTATTATTATTATTATTATTATTATTATTATTATTATTATTGTTGAATTTATTTCCCGCCACTCCCTTGCGGCTCATGGCGGGTTACAACAGTATAAAAACCCCATAAAATACATTAAAACCAATTAACATGTCAATAGTTAATGACTACCTGGCAAGAGCGGATAATCAACTACCCATTCCCCCCCTAGCAAGTGGAGAGGGGATACTGATGGTACTCGTGTCTAATCCCAATCCTCAGGTCCTGGGGGGGCGTAGATGTTAAGCCTGGTCTCAACCGTAAACCTGGCGGAAGAGCTCCGTCTTGCAGGCCCTGGGGAACGATGGAAGGTCCCGCAGGGCCCGCAGCTCTCCCGGGAGCTCATTCCACCAGGCAGGGGCCAGGACCGAGAAGGCCCTGGCCCTGGTCGAGGCCAGGCGTGCTTCCCTAGGGCCGGGGACGACCAATAGATTTTCTCCCGCAGAACGTAAAGCTCTACGGGGGGCATAGGGCGATAAGCGGTCCCTCAGGTATGTGGGTCCCAACTCGCGTAAAGCCTTGAAGGTTAAAACCAAAACCTTGAACCGGATCCGGGCAGCAATTGGCAACCAGTGCAGCTGCCTCAGCACTGGCTGGATATGGGCCCTCCAAGGTGTGCCAGTGAGGACCCTGGCAGCTGCGTTCTGCACTAGCTGAAGTTTCCGGATCAAGGACAAGGGAAGGCCCGCGTAGAGCGAGTTACAGAAATCTATTCTGGAGGTGACCGTTGCATGGATCACCGTGGCCAGGTGTTCGGGGGACAGGTAGGGCGCTAGTAGTCGGGCCTGGCGAATTGGAAGAATGCCTGGCCTGCTACTCTTTTGATCTGCGCCTCCAAAGTTAGGGAGGCATCAATGATCACGCCCAAATTCCTGGCCTGGGACGCGATGGTAAGATGCGCCCCTCCCAGGGTGGGCAAGCGCGCTTCCTGATCCTGCCCCCTGCGTCCCAGCCACAGGACCTCCGTCTTGGAGGGGTTGAGTTTCAGACGACTCTGCTCGAACCATTCTGTCACCGCTTCCAAACCTCTGGCAAATGGTTCCGGGGGAGAGTCCGGGCGGCCGTCCATGAGGAGATAGAGCTGGGTGTCATCAGCGTACTGGTGGCAACCCAGTCCAAAACTCCGCACCAGCTGGGCCAGAGGGCGCATAAAGACGTTAAATAATGTGGGGGAGAGGACCGCGCCCTGTGGGACTCCACATGGAAGTCTGTAGGAGCGCGAGAGCTCATCCCCCACTGCTACCCTCTGGGTCCGGTCCTGGAGAAAGGAGCGTATCCAGCATAAAGCTGTGCCCCGTATCCCCATTTCGGCGAGGCGGTGGACCAACAATTCGTGGTCCACGGTGTCAAAAGCGGCCGACAGGTCCAGAAGAACCAGCACTGCCGACCCGCCTCTATCCAGCTGGCGACGGAGATCATCCAGCAGGGCGACCAGCACCGTCTCCACCCCGTGGCCAGGTCGGAAGCCAGACTGATATGGATCGAGTGCCGAAGTTTCTTCCAAGAATGCCAGGAGCTGGTCTGCCGCGGCCCTTTCGACCACCTTGCCCAGGAACGCTAAGTGCGATACTGGGCGGTAGCTGTCTGGGTCTCGCGGGTCCAGCATAGATCTTTTCAGGAGAGGGCGGACCACTGCCTCCCTTAACTGCTCAGGGAACTCCCCGGAATCCAGGGAGAGATTGACAATATCCCTGAGCTGGCCTCCTATCTTCTGGCCCCCTCCTTTGAGGAGCCATGACGGACAGGGGTCGAGGGGGCACGTGGTCGCCCTGACCGAACCTAGCAACTCGTCCACTTCGGGTAGAGAGAGCCGTCTGAAGCCATCGAACGTCACCTCCAAAGGCGGCCAACAGGTCTCCAGTTCATTTACTGTATTAACTGTGGCGGGAAGAGCGCGGCGGAGCGACGAGACTTTGTCCGCAAAATGGCTCATTAAAGCCTCACAGCCTAGTTCTAATTTCCTACTATTTTGGCACCCCTCAAGGGCGGTAAGGGATCTAACTTTCTAAATAGTTGGGCCGGGCGAGAGCTCGCGGACGCGATTTCCGCAGCAAAAAATTCCCGTTTTGCCACTTTCACCGCCATCTCATACGCCCTCATAAGCGTGCGATGAGATGTTCTCGTAGCTTCGTCGCGAGTCTTCCGCCACACTCGCTCCAGTCGTCTCACTTCCCTTTTTCTCTCCCGAAGCTCCCTGGTATACCAGGGTGCCCGTTTGAGTCGAGGGCAGAGAAGACGTTTAGGGGCGATCTCATCTATGGCAGCCGATAGGCGGGGGAGTGAGTTCACATAACCATATTTGACCATATAACCTGATAAATGTTTAAGAAATTTGTAAAGTATATAAACATTTAATTAACCCTCACCCATTTGGGAAATCCTTCCAGGGCTGTCAAGAAACCCCAGGGTTTCACAAAACCCTGGTTAAGAAAGCCTGAATTAGTTACCAATTCCATATTGGGAAACTGGAGGTTGGCAACTCTACTGCTAATGACCATGGGCTTTAGAAATGTCCAGTGCTGTAGAGCAGTGGTCCCCAACCTTTTTATCACTGGGAACTGGTCAACGCTTGACAATTTTACTGAGGCCCAAGGGGGTAGTCTTTTGCCAGGGGACATCACTGCCGCCTGAGCCCCTGCTCCACTTGTTATCCTGCCAGCGCCCCTGACCTCCCACCACCCACAGGGGTCGCTGCCATGGCGGCCGCTGGACAGCACCAAAGGTGACCCAGCGGCAGAATGGCAGGGCAGACCCTGAGGCAGCAGCCAGGGAGGAGGAAGAGGAGCCACGGCCCGGTACCGACTGATCTATGGACCGGTACCGGTCTCTGGACCGGGGGTTGGGGACCACTGCTGTAGAGAGGATTGGACCCTCTGTATAACCAAGTATCCTGATCCTACATTGAGCAGAGGGTTGGTCTAGGTGGCTTGTATGGCTTCCTCCAACTCTATGATTCTATCTTGTGTATCCTTTCCCTTCCTTTCCTGGGTCCAATAAAAGCTCTGTGGCTCAGTCTGAAATTTCATTTATATTCTATAAAACACGCATTTCATAACTTTGTAGTGGCCTGGGATAATAAGCTGCTGGAAGCCCAACAAATTCTTATATTTTATAAAAGAACCTATAAACAGCTAATTGCCCAGAAGACAAAACCCAATATACTGGAAACAAAAACACTTCTCAGTTTTGGAGGTTGGTCTCTCAATCCACTTTAAGGGAGATGTTGCCATTGGACTCTATCATATTCCTTGATTTTTTTTTTTTTTAGAGCCTCTATGATGATGTTCATCCACAGACTTCTTATTCATCAGACCTGTCATGCATTCCGCCTTGGCCACCAATCTCCCAAAAGGAGGTTGAGTCACAATAGATCATTGCCTTACTCTTCATTTAATAAAAAATACATCTCAAAGGGTAATTCCTCACTGTATGCCGCATTCACAGATCTCAAGGTGACCTTTGATTCAATATCTAGATCTTTTACTTTCGGCTAAGCTAGAAGCCTCAAACATTGATAGAAGGCTCCTTGAGCTTTTACAAGCCTTAAAGGCAACATTGAACCAATTAATCAATGACAATCTTATATGTGTGTATATATATAATAAATAAATATTAACTAAATAAAAAAAGACAACATTAAGACTCAGGTGCAATAGAAGAGGACATCTTTCTGATTCTATAAAAACTTACAAGGGAGTTAGACTAGGCTGTCTGCTTGCCTTTGGCTGTTCACATACTACATAAATAACATGGTCAGCTCTCTAAACTCATTAGATCTTCATCCACCTAAATTGGCAAACAGACACTTCCACATTTTATTGCATGCTGATGATGCCATTCTGTCTTACCTAGGCCTCAAATAGGGTTTAGGCAGGTGCTTGGAGGGGTAGCTGAGTTTTGTAAAAGGGACCATCTCACAATTAACTATGAAAAACAAAATGAGAGCCTTTGGCAAATGACCTGAACAGAGAAAGTGGAACATCAATGGCCACAAGCTGGAACAGGTGATCTGCTATAAATATTTGAGGATGATGTACAGGCCTCAGGGGTCAGAGTTTGCCCATAGCAACTATATTGCAAATTTAGGTGAAAGATGAGCCAGCTTTCTAATCAGCTTTCTTCGGACAAACGAAGATCATTTTGTTCCTTCCACCCTTAAATTATTTCAGGCAAAAACAATAGCCCAGATGCTTTGCAAACCACTCTTAAGTCTACCAACTTCTTGTTTTTTACCCATAGAGTGAATACAAAGTTCGTTAGAGCAGCTCTCCAACTTCCAAATTGTCTGCCTAACTCATTAATACATCAAGGATCTGCCTATCCTCACTCTATACATGGCTAAAAATCAATTTTCACCCTAAGTTTGTCCCTGTAACACTAAGGAACTGGAAACCATCAACCATGTTTTTTTCAGTAGCCCTTTTTATAGGGAACCTCATGCAAAGATTATTGAGCCTCTGATTAGAGATATGAATGCTGAGGATGAAGAGGCATGGATTAAAAACCTTTCAGGTTGCACAGTATTATGTAATTTTAATTAAGATCAGACAACTAAGTATAAGTTCTGTAGTTTTTTACCTCTTGGTTGAAATGTTTTATTTACCACTAATTTTTATTTTAAGTTTACTGTTTTTTATAGTTTTTGATATGGCTGGCAATTGCTGCAATAAAATTTGGTTGATAGAAGGCATTTCCACATACCGTTAAAAATAGTGTTAGTGTTACACCAGATGGATGGTGTAGTGCTAAACATTATCGTGCCTCCTGTACACTCCACACCTTCTTGCTGTCTCACTCTTGTCTGCTGCCTTTTCGTGCTTTTTACACTCCACAAGTGCTGCTGGAAATGGCAGAAGAGAGCAAGGCACTTTATACGTGACTCTCTTCCACCTGTCAATCAATCCTGACAACCAATTCTCTGTCTCTGTCTCTGTTTTAAAGGGACCGCAATGCCCGCTAGGCGCTAGAGCTTGGCAGTGGAAAGAGGAAGGTAAGGAGTTTTCTAGTCTGTAAGGGCATGGGGTTGAATGTGTGTGTTGTGTGGGAGGTTGTGGTGGCATGGTGGCAAATGAGGGCATGGGTGTGGAGATATGGGTGTCAAGAACCTCTGGTGTGGAATGTTTGTTGAATGTAGGAGAGGACTGACCTTTGGGAATTGTGGCATAGTGGTTACAGATGAGCTTTCCAGAGCCATGTCATCAGATATGTGAAGGGAAAATCAGACTGGAGACTCTTCCTAGGGGAAGATTACATGGCAACCAATTCCTCCCAGTTCTGCGTCATTTCCCTTCTTGTGTGAATTAGGCCACAGACACTGAAATGCCCCTCTGCCCTAATACACATGGTGTAGTCACAGTACACAGGTGTCCACCCTGTTTTTTCCATTTTTCACTGTTGATAAAATGTTATGTGCCCACATGCTTCTTTCATGGTTGCTCCTTAGAATAACGGATTTTTGTACCCTATTGCTTACTACCCAAAGGAGTCTCAAAGCAGTTTACAAGCAACTTTTCCATTTGTCTCTCCACAATAATCAACCTATGAGGTATGTGGGGTTGTGAGAGGTCTGAGAGAACTGGGAATGGGCCGCAGTGATCCAGCAGGCCTCAGGTGTCTCAAAGCATTTTCCAATCGTCTTCCCTTTTTCTCCCCATAGCAGACTCCCCATGAGGAAGGTGGGGTAGCAAGCCCCACAGGGAAGCTGGCAACCCTAAGAGGAAGACTCTCTGTGCACAGCAGTCTTGACCATAGTAAGGTTTTTTATACTGTTTTTTTTATTTGCCAGGCCAAGGTTATTTGCCAGGCCAAAAAGGCCATTTCAATTACCATGTGTCTCCCGCCATTTACTTGTTCTCTATTTACAGTTTCAGGCTGTAAATATTTATTTAGATCTGCCTGCACTTTCCAGATTCACAGGACTGATGCTGGTTTGCCTGTCTGCGCCCCAGAATACAAACAGTTGCTGGTGACCATAGCCCATAGCCAAGGAGTGACACACCTGCACCACTCCCTCCCAACTGCAGGCAAAAATGGCTCCTTTGAAGGCTGGATTCTGAGGCATTGTGCGATTTTGAAGTCCCACCTCCAAACCTCCAGGAATATTTCCAACCCAGGGGTAGCCAACGTCCAGGTGGGGCCTGGAGATCACCTGGAATTACAGTTCACCTGCAGAGTATAAAGATCAGCTCCCCAGGCAGAAAGGGCTACTTTGGACAGGGTTGTGGTAGAGAAGAAACATTTAAGGCCTCCCACACAGGTTGTTGTTGAATTGAAAGACTTGAAGCCTACTGCACAGGGTTGTTGTACAGATGAAACAGCAGACAAAAACCAGTTTCTTCTGCAGAATAAAGCTGTGCAGTGGCCTCAAATCTGAAGAGTGTTGCAAAGAAGAAAGACACATGGCTTGGCTGTGTCTAACTCCCGGCCAGAGCAGTATTTTAAGTGAGAAGGAGCTTTTCTGTGGCCTCCCTGTCAGCCAACTGTTTGGCAGAAGGGGAACGTCCCCCCCCCCTCAAAAGGAATGTCCTCAGGCTCCCCTGTGTTGCTCTCTGAAGGAAAATGCCTCCCTCCCCTCAGTCAGGGCCTGTCAGAGGCTCCTTCACAGCAGGCCTCAAGGGAGGGGGAGGGAGCCTCCTGCCAGCTCTGTCAGGGTTCTGAGGCAATTTACAGTTGGACATGACAGTTAGGACAGCCTTGGGGCAAAAAGGGCTGGCACAGCCTCCATTCTCATCCCCCTTGGCAGCCCTACTGACCTCCTCTCCCTGCGGTGGTCAGGAGCAGACTGGCAGCCAGACTGGGCTGGGTGAATGGAATTTTGGTCTGTCCTGGTGAGGGGCCAATCGGAAGGTACAAAGCGCCTTCCGATTGGTCCCTCCGCTTGTCAGTTCAGGGCCAAGGAGCCAATTGTTGACCCCCCATCACGGACTGAGCCCACCCCAACACCCCTTACTGTTTTATTAAGAGGGAAAAATGGAATCTGCCCAGTACATTTTTATATTGTTCTCTATATAAGTAGGCTCAGGTTTTGGCAGCTGATGAACTTGCCCCATTACAATATTAGAATAATATTGAAAGTTACCTCCAGGGTCATCTAGTCCAACCCCTTGCACAATGCAGGACCTCACAACTACTACATTAGTAATAGAAAGTGATTTGTTCTCTGAAGAGCTATAGAGCTATATGCACACCAATCCCATTTGTTTCAATGGGACTTGATAGAACAGGATAAACACATATAAAAATAACATTATTACTTACCTGCTTTCTTAAGATAACAATGTGTTATAAAATACCTGCTTGTTTATATTGTCCTCTTGCTTCATTCCATTCATAAAGCAGCATAGCAAACAAAAAGTGGATCACTTCTGTCACGTGGGAAAATTTACATAAAACAATTTTCGTTTTATAAGTACAAACGGCATAAGATACTTCATAAGAAATAACCAATACATATAAAATAGTGAGTACATACTACATGGAAAGGATCTCCTTCTTTTGCATATCCATATAGATTCCTTTTAGGTAGCACATTAATATTGTTCATGAATTCTATTAGCAATCTTCAACTATCATGTAGGCAAAGCGTGTAGAACGTATATGTGAGTACAGGGTAGGCAGGGCAGCATCAGTATTAATAACAATACTTTGCACTCATTAAATGTCTTTGATCTGATGACCTCATGTTCTTCATAAAGTGAGCAACTGTTAATACCCCCCTTTAGAGAGAAGCATACTGAGGCATATGGAAGTAAGCTAGTTGCTTGCAGACATGCCAAGTTGAAACTGAACTTTAGAATTAGCAACTTCAGGAGTCCTGACTCCAAGTCTCTAATTAGTCCCAGTCAATATTTGCTCCCTTAATAAAGAAGCTCATTACATATCTATGACATTACACTGAGGTACAGTTCTTCAGCACAGGGCTTATTCTGTACACAACCAGAGACATCTATATAAACGCCCATTATCCATACATTTCAATGCTGCCAAAGTCACCAGAATTGTACCTGGTTAATTAAAAAGAGAATACTAAATCCCTGGTTAATGAAAAGTCAATATTTTGACTTAGAACAACCATTTCTAAATGGTAGATTGCAAGCCAGTAAGATCTTATAGAATGTTTTTGAGTGAGTTTTTAGGAAAACAGCAATGAGTGTTGCCTGCTTCCAGAGGGAATTTTGGGGTTTGGATGTTAGGGAGCACTGGCAGGATGAGCACCTTGACTCCACTTCCAGGATAATCCAGACATGATGGCAAATCACTACAGGAGCTGCCAGAAACCCCACAGGGATGTTCCATCCTTTCTGGATCTCCCCCAGAATTGATATGATGCTATTCATGGCACCAGCATTTTAATGTTTCTCTCACTACTACTCAGTGACCGTTTCTGCATTAGGAGACATACCTTGTTTTATCCTCGCTTTGGATTTACATTCGCTCCTGTGAGTCAACTCTAGAAGTTCCGTATTTGGGATTTCCTTCCTTCATTTGCCAGGCTGAAATCTGCAACATGATTTCCACAATGATTCTGATGATTCTGCTTGCACCTTTGTTTTCATTGTCCCCCTTAATCCCACCAATCTGCAGCCTTGATTGCCTCTCCCTTTCCCCCAAAGTGTCCTGAATGTAATTTTGTAAAAGCCCTGAATAATAACATTATAAGGCTGCTGGGCAACAAGACTGCTTTTGAAAAAAAAAAAAAACCTTTAAAATAGTGTTATAATGTGGTCACCCCTTTTCTAAACAAAGGCAGATTTTTCAGAAGGGGAGGAAGGATGGCAACAAGGAAAGGGGTGTGCCCCAAAAACTCAAAATGTTGGGTGTGGGGAAAAACCCAGTTGCATGTATTTCTGCATTGGGCAGCCTTGAATTAGACCCCATTAGACCCTGCTTGAAAAGATGAAATAGGGTTTTCTGGGGATTCTTTTGCTGAGGGGCAAGTGAGGGGGCAATTTGTGTTTGTGCCTGAAGAAGCAAATTTTAATGCAGAATTGGGGGAAAAAGTCAACCCTCTAAGAATGCAAATCTGAACAATATTGCTAGTACAGAAACAGTAAGTGTGACAATAGGCAATGAAGGTTGCTGGCAGGAGACCTCTTGTCACAGCAGGATGCCTGGCAGCCCAAGGTGAAGACACTATATCTGGGTACTAAGGACAGTTATTCTAAGGAAGGGTTGTGACTCGGAATCAGTTTTTACTGACACATCTCCTTAGTGCATGGTTTTTAAATCGCTCAAAATGCACATTAATTCCCCTCCCCCAACAAAACTGATGAGAGTTACTTAACACAGGACAAATTCAAAGAGTTTTGTATGGAATAGAAATAAACTGAGCATCAGGTCCCACCCAACCAGGTAATTGACTAGCAAGGTGCAGAAGTCATAGTGTAGTGGTTCATTACAGCTTGGTTTGGCTGTAGAAAATGAATGATATATTTGGGCTTGGAAACTTCCTCATATGGCCACACAGCTCCTTTTTTTTTTTTTTTTGGAAAATGAAACCAAACAACATATTTCCCCCATACCAGACTTGTTCCTGACTTTTCTTCACTTCTGATGTTTTGGAAAAGCCCCAGCAACCCTGCTAGCGTGGCTCCTTCTCCCCAAGAATGACAACCTCTCTTTAAGAATGGCTGCCTCTCCCCTCAAGGGAGAAATTCTTCTGCCCACAAACCCCCCATAATGCTGCAACAGTGTTAGTCACTGTGGAGGGAAGGAAAAAGCTGGAACCATCTGGCCACATGATTCTCCAGTCTTCATTGTTCATTGTGTATGTGCACAAAGCATTCTGTCACTCAGGCTGCCCATTATCATACTATTGCCCCAAACTCAGAAGCTTGGATTCCAAAGAAATAAAGAGGGGAGAGGGAGGGAGAAGAAAGCTGGCTATAGACTACCTGGAAAGGTAATTTGAGCATTCACAGAGTATAAGCCCAATATTCACAAAGCAAAGCAGAAAATTCCTACATATAACCTTGTGTGTGCAGTGTCATTTAATCACATTCTCTCCACTATAGAGTATCAAACATAAACTTTTGATTACAGGTACTAGGTTTTGATCCTTAAACAACTTATTACTTATTTCAATAGGACTGCTCTAGGAAAAGAACGTCAATAACTGATATTGTACAGCCATGGTGGCTTCATGTTGATTTTTTCCAGTTTAAGTATATGTATGATTGCAGCTTCACCTACATGGAAGGCTATAAGGAATTAAGATCTTTCCCTTAAGGACTAATCATTTAATAGTCCTTTTATTAAATACTTAGTGCTATTCATTTAATAATTTTCAACACTAAAATATTTAGTGATTATCATGTATGTGGTTGATGTGCTTTGTAAGTATATATTTAATTCATCCACTCCTCCATGCTAAAAGTAACTAAAATTAGTTTCCATTTAAAAATGCAGAAAATGAGACATTGTTTTATGGCACATGAAGACCAGACTTCGTGTTCCCATTATCCCCAATTCATGCTCAGGTTTCATCAGTCCTTTCAATTCATCAAAAGGAAAAAAAATCTTACCATGAATATAAAACAGAAATAGCTGGAAACTATACACGTTTTCTGTTTTACGGAGACATAATAAAACAAGCAATAAATGCACGTGCAGTAGCAGATCATAGGAACAGACACTATTCATTTGTTGTCTGAAATTACTAACTCACTTGTTTATTCTCTATAAGCAGACTTTTTCAGACAGCCCAGTAATTTTAATTACAAGCAATGAAAACCTAGTCTCCTTGTAATCTTTTGAGACCCTAGACAGACCAATTGTTCCTGCAGTTTTATAGATATAGGTGTTGGGTGGGGGGGAAGATGTTCTCACACTAGGTATGCCACAAAATATGGTTATAACTACTAGTAAATTCAACTGGAATTCAGCATACCTAGACACAGGAATTGAATGTGTTGGCCTCAGGTGAGGTGCAACCAAAAGCATGGCCCTCTGGTTGGTATACCGCACACCTAACACACCACCAGATGCCCTGTCAGTTCCCTTCACAAACAAAATCTCTACACTCCACCGCGACCTCTCACCAACCATAGACACAGAAAGTGAACTAGAGGCCCCTTGGCTGTCTCTGGAGAATAACTTCAGATGACTCACACTAACTGAAGTGGACAGGGTGCTAGCAGCAGTAAGGCCAACCATATGTCCATTAGACCCCTGCCCATCATGGCTACTAAAAACAGCTGATATAAGACTAAGACCCCCTCCCTCTGGGAAATAACCTCTCCATCTCAATGGGAGAATTCCTAGAAGGGCTAAAAGAGGCAGTGGTATGCCCGTTGCTGAAAAAAACATCTCTGGACCTGCAAGAGCTTGACAACTACTAATCCGTCTCGCACTTAGCATTTTCAGGAAAATGGTTGAAAGGGCTGTCGCAGACCAAATATCAATATTCCTGGAGGAAACTTCAATTCCAGACTCATCCCAGTCACGTTTATGGCTCATCCCAGTCAGGTTTATGGCCTGGCCATGGGGTAGAAACAGCACTAGTCCCCCTGATAGACAACCTCTGCTGCCAGCTGGACCAAGGTGGGTCAGCACTGCTTGTGCTAGACCTCTCAGCAATGTTTGACACAGTCAACCCTGAGCTTTTAAGCTCACCGCCTCGCTGACAACAATATACAGGGGACAGCCCTCAAATGGCTGATCTCCTTTCTCCAGGGTTGCAGACAGAGGGTAGCAATAGGGGAGAGACTGTCAACCTACTCCAATAGGAAGCGGTCCTCTATCTGATCCTATTTAACATCATCATGTGCCCTCTTGCTCATCTGCTGCAGAAGTTTCAGCTAGGATGTCATCAATATGCAGATGGCACCCAGCTCTTCCTCCTGATGGATGGCCTCCCTGATTCTCCCCCTGAAGCATTAGTCAGCTGCCTGGAAGTGGTAACGAGGTGGCTCAAGCATTGTCATAGAATCATAGAATCATAGAGTTGGAAGGGGCCATACAGGCCATCTAGTCCAACCCCCTGCTCAACGCAAGATTAGCCCTAAGCATCCTAAAGCATCCAAGAAAAGTGTGTATCCAACCTTTGCTTGAAGACTGCCAGTGAGGGGGAGCTCACCACCTCCTTAGGCAGCCTATTCCACTGCTGAACTACTCTGACTGTGAAATTTTTTTCCTGATATCTAGCCTATACGTTGTACTTGAAATTTATACCCATTACTGCGTGTCTTCTCCTCTGCAGCCAACAGAAACAGCATCCTGCCCTCTTCCAAGTGACAACCTTTCAAATACTTAAAGACGGCTATCATGTCCCCTCTCAACCTCCTTTTCTCCAGGCTGAACATTCCCAAGTCCCTCAACCTATCTTCATAGGGCTTGGTCCCTTGGCCCCAGATCATCTTCGTCGCTCTCCTCTGTACCCTTTCAATTTTATCTACGTCCTTCTTGAAGTGAGGCCTCCAGAACTACACACAGTGCTCCAGGTGTGGTCTGACCAGTGCCGTATACAATGGGAATATGACATCTTGTGATTTTGATGTGATGCCTCTGTTGATACAGCCCAAAATGGCATTTGCCTTTTTTACCGCTGCATCACACTGCCTGCTCATGTTTAGTTTACAATCCACAAGTACCCCAAGGTCTCGTTCACACACAGTGTTACCTAGAAGCATATCCCCCATCCAGTAGGCATGCTTTTCATTTTTCTGACCCAGATGCAATACACTTATCTTTATTAAATTGCATCTTGTTCTCATTTGCCCATTTTTCCATTGTGTTCAGATCTCATTGAACTGTCTCTATCTTCCGGAGTATTTGCCAGTCCTCCCAATTTGGTGTCATCTGCAAACTTGATGAGTAGTCCCTCCACCCCCTCATCTAGATCATTAATAAATATGTTAAAAAGTACCGGGCCGAGCACCGAGCCCTGAGGTACCCCGCTACTCACCTCTCTCCAGTCTGATGAAACACCATTGACAACAACTCTTTGAGTGCGGTTCTCTAACCAATTCCCTATCCACTTAACTATCTGAAAATCCAGATTGCAGTCCTTCAACTTATCCATCAGAACATCATGGGGAACCTTGTCAAAAGCTTTACTAAAATCCAAGTAAATGACATCAACCGAATTTCCCCGATCCAGCAAACCTGTTACTTGGTCAAAAAAGGAAACTAGGTTGGTCTGGCAGGACCTGTTGGAGACAAATCCATGCTGACTACCTTGGATCACCAAATTGTCTTCCAGATGTTTGCAGATCGCTCCCTTTAATATCTGCTCCATTATCTTCCCCACAACAGAGGTCAGACTCAATGGTCTGTAGTTTCCCGGGTCATCCTTCCTCCCTTTTTTGAAGATCGGAATAACGTTTGCTCTCTTCCAGTCCTCCGGGACATCTCCAGTCCTTAAAGAGGTTCCGAAGATGATGGACAAGGGCTGTGCAAGTTCTCTGGAAAGTTCTTTGAGCACTCTCGGGTGCATTTCATCCGGACCAGGGGATTTGAACTCATCCAGTGCAGCTAAATGCCTCTCGACAAGCTCTCTATCCATGTTAACCTGCCACCCAGACACTATCCTTTGGCTACGGCCATCTCTAGATGTGCCTAAACCCTTTGACCTGTGGGAAAAAACAGATGTAAAATAGGCACTAAGCCTTTCTGCTTTCTCTGCATCTTCCGTTAGAGTTTGTCCATCCGCACCCAACAGTGGGCCTATTGCCTCCTTTACTTTATGTTTGCTCCTCACATAACTAAAAAATCTTTTCTTGTTACAATGGGCTTCCCTGGCCAATCTTAGCTCGCTCTCAGCTTTGGCCTTTCTGATGATTGATCTACAGTGCCTAGTAAACTGTAGGTACTCTTCTTTAGAGCTCTGTCCTTCCCTCCATTTCCTGAACATTTTCCTTTTCTTTCTTAGTTCCTCTTGAAGTTCTCTGTTCATCCAAATAGGCTTCTTAGAGCTCCTGCAGTGTTTTCGTCTTTCTGGGATAGTCATTGATTGAGCATGCAATAGCTCTTGTTTGAGTAGCACCCACCCTTCACATGCTGCCTTCCCTTCCAGCATTCTCGTCCATGGTATGACACTCATCATGTCTCTGAGTTTATTAAAGTTTGCCCTACGAAAATCCAACATCCGCGTCTGGCTACAAGCTTCCTTGGCTCCCCATCTCAAAAGGAATTCTGTGAGGACATGGTCACTTCCCCCTAGGGTCCCCACCTCCTTCACCTCATCCACCAACTCTTGCCTGTTGGTCAGTATTAAGTCAAGTATGGCTGAACCTCTTGTGGGTTCATCTACCATTTGATAGATGAAATTGTCAGCCAGGCAGTTCAGAAAGTTGTATGACTGAGGACGCTTCGCAGAGTTTGTTTCTCAGCACACATCTGGGAAATTGAAGTCACCCATGATGACAAGGTCCTGCCGCTTGGATATTGTCTCAAGCTGCTCACAAAGTGCAGCATCCACATCCTCTCGTTGGTCAGGCAGTCGGTAGCAGACACCAACCACCACACTGTTTGTTTTCCCCTCGCTTATTTTCACCCAGATGTTTTCCACTGTAGATATGCTCTCCTTCACTAGAATTTCCTGACAGGTAAGCCCTTTCCTCACATACAGTGCCACTCCTCCACCTCTTCGATCTATTCTGTTTTTTCTGAACAGTTCATATCCATCCATCATTACATTCCAGTCATGAGAATCATTCCACCAAGTTTCTGTGATGCCTACTAGATCATACCTTTCCATCAGCATGAGAAGTTCCAGCTCTTCCTTTTTATTGCCCATGCTTCGGGCGTTAGTATAAAGACATCTGAATCCTTTTACTTTTGGTTCCCTATGAGCTGGCCTTGCTGGTTGGGCTGCCTCCAATCGTTTTCCTTCCATATACTCCCTATGTTGATCGTCTCCTTCCCCTTGTGGCTTTAGTTTAAAGCTCTCTTGATGAATCTCCCCAGGTTCCTGCCAAACACATTCCTCCCCAGTTTCGATAAGTGCAGTCCTCAAGAAAGCCTATCCCATGGTCCCAGAAACCAAATCTCTCCTGCCGGCACCAACTACACAGCCAGTGATTCACCATTATCTTCCTCTCCCGACGTATTCCCCTTCCCTTGACAGGCAAGATTGAAGAGAATACCACTTGTGCCCCCATTTGCTTGAGCTTCCTCCCCAGATCTTGATAGTCTTTTTTATAGGAGCGATGGTATTCAGGGACATGTCATTCGTTCCCACATGGACCATCACAAATGGGTAGCGATCCGTAGATTTGAGGAGTTTGGGCAGCCGTTCTGAAACATTTTAAATTTTCGCCCCTGGCAAGCAACACACCTCTCGGGTTAGGGGGTCGAGCCCAGCCACATGGCGATCCATTCCTCTTAGCAGGGAGTCTCCAATTACCAGTACTCTCCTTTTTTTTTCTTCTCAACTCCATTTCCTTCTGTCCCCGTGGCCTTTTCCCTTTGTCTTAGACTTTGTTTTGGGACCTCTTCCCTCGTTGACCCTTGCACCTCCTCTGCAACTCAATCTGAACTCAACCCTTCAAGGATGGAGGTCCTGTGGCTGGGCTGGAAGGCCCCAAGCGAGGAAGCATGTCTGTCCAACCTTGATGGGATGCAGCTATCAATAGCCCCACCAGAAACCTGGGCATGATCCTCGATCCCTCTCTATGGAGGCACAGGTCACAAGAGTAGCACGGCAGGTTTTCTACCAACTGTACCAAGCCAAACTACTAGCACCCTACTTGGCCCCAGAAAACCTAGCCACACTGATTCATACGACTAGACTTCTGCAACTTGCTCTACACAGGTCTACCCTTAACCTTGATTCGGAAACTGCAACTGGTCCAGAATGCCGCAATCAGGGTCTTCACTGGTACACCATGGATGTCCCACATCTGGCGTGCTCTCCAACAACTGCACTGACTCCCACTTAAATTTTGGATCAGGCTTAAGGTCTTGGTAGTTATCTTCAAGGCCATACACAGTCTGGGCCCAGTGTACCTGAGAGACCACCTCTCTACCTACATCCCCCAAAGAACTCAATGTTCCACCACTGGTGATCACCTGCCCCAAAGAAGCATGTCAGGCCTCAACTAGGGCCAGAGCTGTAATACATCCCCTTGTTTTTTGTAGTCACCTTGTTTGTTTAATGCCTGTTCTGGCCCTTTCCAGCTTTTAACCTGTCCTGCAGATAAGCATCTAGGGAACAGCTGTTGCTAGTTACAATAAAATTTAGGTGAATCACCATCTTTATTGTCACACCCCATACACACACACACACCTTGTTTACAGACATACTTCTGCCCATCAGGGTTCCAAATATAACTGGAAAAACTAAGGGGTGGGAATGTGACTTACTCAAACTTTTGTCTGACTTCCTTCATATCATTTGCATCTATTTTTCTATGCAGAATTATGGCCAATCATACAGGAAGAAAGTTGTCTGGAGTTTTTAAAAAAATCAGCTAGAGAGATGGAGGCAATGCTACTGCATACAATTTAGGTGGGTAGTCGAGTCAGTCTGAAGCAGCAGAAGAAACTTCTGTGGCAATCCATAGTTGAAGGCACATTTGCCCAACAATCTCCGATTTTGATACATTTATATCCTGTGTTGCATTTCCCCCCGTTATTAAACCCAAAGAAGGGTGACCATATAAACTAAACTTATTCTTCCAGTTGGGCCATTGCATCTGTTAAAACACTTTCATTATGGTGCGTGTGCTGGTATCTTCCAGTTCAATGCATCTGAAAAGCGTGCAAGCGCAGGAAACATTTTAGCTTGAATAAAACTTTGCTGGTCTTAAAGGTTGCACTCGAAGCTTGTTTGCTTGTTTGTTTTCTTGGTATATATGAGTCTGCTCATAAAAGCCCGCTTTAACAAAAACAAAAAACACCCACGTTTACCGGTCATGCGCAGACGTACAATTTGCTAGCTAGGCGGCCTATACTTTCAGACGTAAACCTTCCCGTCAGTGACGTTTAGAACAGAGCCTCTTATGCGCCTGCGTCATCATGTGAGCGAGCGGCGAATGACCCGGAAGTAAACCGGGGTGGGGGTGTAAAGGTCAGTGCTTGAGAAGGCGGCATGGCGGAGAATCCCGGGAAAGGAAGGAAGAGCCAGGAGGAGCCGCACAATGCAGCAAAAGCGGCGGAGGGTGCGAGCCCTGGGGGAGGCCAAGGCGCGCCGGTCGAGCAGGGCCAGGTCCTCTTCCCGCCGTCTTTCAGCGTCTCCGAAATCAAGAACAAGCAGCGGCGTCATTTCATGTTTCTGCGCTGGAAGCAGCAGCAGAGGAAGGTGGGAGGGAGGAAGGGAAACTCCCGCTTTGGCCTCATTAAACTCGGGGATCTGTTTCTAGTTTGCGTGGTGTGTGTGTTGAAGGGGAGGTATATGAGGAAATGGGGATTGTGGGAAGTGATGGGATGTACTTAGGATGGGACCTGGGGATCCCCTGGAATTATGGGTAACCTCCGGGCTAAAGAGATCCGTTTCCATGGAGAAAATGGCTGCTTTGGAGGGTGGACTCCAGTTATGTCCCTTCCTGTCCACTCATGGCTCTGTTCCCAAAGCCTCCAGGTATTTCCCGGTGCAGAGCTGGCAGCCCTAGATATGCTTCAACTTGACTGTTTACCAGGATAGACCTTCTCTCTACTAAAACAGACTTGCAATGTTTTGCCTTTTGGTCTGCTGTCTGATCCAACTAGTATGAGAAGTGGAATGTTGCAGGCATGCTTCTATTTTCATCAGCAAAATTTCTGAGGGTGTAGGAAAATGATAATGTAAATACGTTGTGGAGTGTTATAAGACAGCATGTCATATGTGCCAGTTTGCTGATCATTATTTTTATTTATGATTTTATTTATTCAATTTGTATCCCACCCGTCACAGTGTTGGGGTAGCTAACAAAATCTTGAAAAGAGAAACGTCTAAACTTTGCAGGGGAATGTTGTATCTTTCTGAAGTCTTTGTGAGAATGAAATAGTGTGTGTTGTATTGAATTTTGATTGAGGATGCATTGGTTAAAATACTCATGAAATTCATTGTGCATTTAGTGCTCTCAGTCTAATCTACAGAATGAGTATAGGAAGAAAATGGAATGAACTCAGGGCTGCTGCCTTTAGTTCTTTGAAAAATGCATTAGGTTACAGTTCAGCAGTTCCTTAAGGACCAGCAAGAGCCTATAAGCTTTCGAAAGTCAAAGCTCCCTCTAGTAGGAAGGGAACTTTGACTATCAAAAGTTTTTACACTGAAACTCTTGTTGGTCTCTAAGGACTCCAGTCTGTTCTGTTGCTGACCAAAACAGCTACTGTCTGAAACAACAAATATTAATGAGGAACATCAGGCTTAAATACTAAACATCAATGATTATACAGTGGTAATATATTTGGTTTTGATTAGATTTATTGGATTCATGGTTATGTCTCTAATCTGACACCTGTTTATGACAGGGAATTTATGCAAACTAAATAAAAATCTAATAGTGTTTTAAAATACTAACAGCTTATTCCAGTGGAAGCTTTTATGAGTAAGAACCCACTTCATCAGATGCATGAAATGTATATTTATATGAGAGTTACTTAAACATATGTAACCTTATAAATAGCAGAAAGGTGGAAGTGAAGAGATGCATGTGATGAAGTGAGCTGTAAGTGGACTGTGTAGCCCGTTATTATTATTATATACAATACATAACCTTTTCTTTCTCAGTTCTGTAGCTGGATAATATGTTTGTTCTCTTTCTTCCTTCCAGGAGAAATTAGCCATCAAGAAAAAACGAAAAAAGGAGCGAGAAGCCCTTGGAGACAAGGTAGAAATGAAGGGTTAGGGATTGACTTGATGAATCTAATGGGTCCTTAATTAATATAAGGACTGCTTATTGATAGTACTTGGCTCCCAGTATGAGTGCACTTATGTTCTTTTATATTCAAATCTGTTTCTTGCAGCACATGATACTAGTGAATTTCATAACGCTAGTGAGAATGTCATTGACGGTATGATCATAGGGACTCAGTAGCCAATCGTGCTGCATTGATTGCTAATGATGTAGCAAATGTATGGATATATTATGCTATATGGCTACAATGAATGTCATTGGTGGTGACTAGAGCTGGCAAAGCATACTGTCTTTAAACTGGAATATCTGGAGAGAGGAAGAACAAAGAAGGTGGAACTGTTACTTTTTCCTTTTCTGTAAATATAACTCTGCAAAGGAAAAAAGGTTGACATCATCCCCTTGTTCTCCCATTTCCAGCCCACCAACTCTTTGATAGCTGTTCTACACATGGATTGTGTGACATCAGGAAAGAGCTTTCTTGTGGGAGAGGAGTTGATAAAGGTTGCAGAAATGGAGAGGAGCATAGGAAAAAAACAGGCTTTCTATGCACATGTGGTTGGATACATGCCAGTTTATGTGCAGTGCTTTGAGAAGTTAAAATGTGGTAGCGGGGTAACCTCAGTGGCTTTTTCATATGTTGTAGAAGTTTTCAAGGTGTTCCATATTTCTTGTGGCCAAGATTTTTAAGTATAACCATTACTGTTTGCTAGTGATAGTGTGCAACATTATAAATCTCTATTTTGAGTCTATCAAAATCCAGCAGTTAGAACTAAAAATATTTGAACTCCAAACTGTTTTCTCCCTAAAAGCAGGATGCATTGCGCTGCAACCTTACTTACGTGAAGAGTTGGGCACAGTTATTATTAAGACTGTATGTTTTGATTTTCTAGTCAGTGGATGATATAAATAAAGCAGTAGTTGATAGAAATAAAGAGTGTATTCATTATTGTAGTTACATTTTATTTCTTAAAGGCACCACCAAAGCCAGTACCCAAGACCATTGAAAACCAACGTGTCTATGATGAAACCACAGTAGATCCCAATGATGAAGAGGTAGCTGTTTGAAAAAGCCTTCTTTGAATGTGTTTAGGATGTATAAAATGATTTTGAAGACTTGTTTTGCTATGATTTTGCACTCATTTAAAATTTCCAAATAAGTCAGCCATTGTTCATAAGCATTCATTGAGTTGCTTCCTATTCTATTGTACACTACAAAGAATTGCAGATATCACAGAGTGCACTTATATTGAGATACTCAAGCCACTGAGTCTAATTCTGTAAAAAAAATGGCACCATTTCAGAGTTTTTGATTTACAGGATTTTTAAATATTGCTTTTGTTTATTTATTATTATTAACTCAAGAATTCTAGAAAACATCCCTGAATACTTTGCCAGAAAAAATGTAAAGCATTTGAATTTGATTCCTACTACTTAATATCTAAAATATGCCATCCCAAGTTTATTAAGCAGTAAACATGTAACTAATGGAGACAGTTGGGCCTCAGTGCCACAAAATGTGCTGTTCCCACAACTGAAGGCTTTGTGTCTTTTTTAAGCATCGTTTAATATTATATTGTTTAATATTATATTTTAATAATATATATAATCATGTTTTTAGGTTGCTTTGGATGAAGCCACAGATGAATTTGCACCCTACTTCAACAGACAGACAGTTCCAAAGATTCTTATTACAACTTCTGACAGGCCCCGAGGGGTAAAAATATATTCTTTAAACCAGTGGTAAAAGCATCCTGTATTTTGCTATTGGAATATTCTGGTGTGGAAACTACTTTTGTTTAAATTGCTTTCATTTTCAAATTAGGATAGGTTTGTCGTTGGCACTAAGCCTTCCTGCAAGTGGCAGAAAACACAGCACAGGAATTTGTGAAGTATGTCTCTCTTCTGACAAGTTCATCCACACAGCCTAAGTGGTAGCCTTGCATCTTACATGTTGTACAGATTGTTTAAAATATATGCTAAAGAGACACTTCCATAAGAAGTATGGATATCCTCATAAGAGTTATGTTGCCCTGGGTTTGAAGAACAGTAGTCCTTGGAGCAGTAGTTGTGATTTTGTTGGAAAGAGTTTGGTGCCAACAGGTTTGAACTAAATACCGGTAGTTGACTCAGTGGAATTGCAATGCTGATATATCCATTATATTGTCAGTCTATAAGTCTTATGTATACTCATTTTGCAGAGAACTGTGAGATTCTGTGAACAGTTATCAAAGTGCATTCCAAATTCGCATGTTTACTATCGACGAGGACTGGCTCTTAAAAGAATTATTCCACAGTGTTTGTCAAGGGACTTCACAGACCTGATTGTTATCAATGAAGATCGAAAAATACCAAGTATCCTTCCTCAGACAGTAATCTTTTCAAAGTAGCTTCTAAATCAGATATAACATATGTGATTTAACAATAACTGCAGAGTTTACAGAGAACAGCATTTTAGTAGCTTGTAGATACATAAATGCAAACTTAAATGGACTCCGGGGAATGGTAGAGGACAGGAAGGCCTGGAGGATCATTGTCCATGGGGTCACGATGGTCGGACACGACTTCGCACCTAACAACAACAAGATACATAAATTTTACTTCATATTCAACCACAGTATTTTCACATCGTGTACAGAATAGCAAATATTAAGGTGCTTTTAAAATGGTCCGGAAAATTCATTTTGTGTTTTTAAAGAAAACTCTGGTCTTGTAAGCCTCATGGGGGTGAGAATCCTATCCTCCACTATCTCTGTATTCCCAGCCCTTCTATTCCCACTCAAATCACAATTTTGTTATTCCAGCCTTTCCCCTTGCTGCTTTTACCTCAGATGAACAACTCTCTCATGACCAAAGTTTGTCTTTTCTGGACACTAATCTTGCCAGTCCTCCTATATGGATCAGAAACATGGACTTTACTAAAACCTGTCAGAAACAAACTTGAGACCTTCCAAATGTGATGCATTTGTAGAAGCCTCCCCTCTCCTGCTGGTTTCCACTTTATCCTGCCGATTCTGCCTCTCCCTCACCTGCTTTCTCTTCACTGCTGCCTCTGCTGAACTTGTGCTTCTGCCACTTTTGCCACAAGCCCCCCCCATCCAGTACACCACCTGCTTACTAACCTGCACTGCTCTTTCCTTGCACCTCCAGAAACTTCTGCCTTCACCTGCTTATGAGACTGCTTAACAACCGTCAAAAAGTCCTCTCCCATTTTAAAAATGTGTTATTTTTATTGTGAGCCTGGAGATTCTCCCAGATTCATAGAAAAATTTCCACCTCTGTACATGATCCTAATGTGCAGACCTTTTGATTCACACCCCGGTGCTGTTGTTCATTAGGTAGGTGTTGTTCTGTATTGCACACTGAACTGTTAGCCTTAACACTCTTCTCTAGATGGGCTTGTGTTGAGTCATTTGCCTGATGGTCCAACGGCTCATTTTAAGATGAGTAGTGTTCGTCTTCGTAAAGAAATAAAGGTGAGGTTATAGCCCTGACTAGCCTAAGCTTATCAGAGCTTGGAAGCTGAGCAGGGTTGTCTGGGATAACTATACAGAGAAAGTTGCAACTTGATAGCACACAATTATTATTCCCACTGGAGCCATATTCCTGTTTATGTAACTGTTGGACTTAATATTTAAGACAATATTTTGTCATTTATTCTAGCGAAAAGGAAAAGCTCCCACAGAACACCAACCTGAAGTAATTCTGAACAACTTTACAACACGATTGGGACATTCAGTTGGTCGTATGTTTGCTTCTCTCTTCCCTCATGATCCTCAGTTTGTTGGTAGACAGGTGGCAACATTTCACAACCAAAGGGACTACATCTTTTTTAGATTTCATAGGTGAGTATTTGAAACTGTATGTCACTGCTGTCGTTTTAATTAGCTGCTGTCTCCACTAATTTTGTTCATTTTCTTTCAAAGATACATCTTTAAAAATGAGAAAAGAGTAGCCATTCAAGAACTTGGCCCACGTTTCACTCTAAAATTGAGGTCTCTACAAAAAGGAACATTTGATTCCAAGTTTGGAGAATATGAATGGGTTCACAAGGTATTATATTTCAACTGCCTTTTAACAAAGCAAATTTCTGTGGATACATAAAAATTTAGCTGCACTGAAGTGTTCAGTAGACTGCAGAATACTGAAATTCACATTCACAAACTGTGCAGTGGAAAGTTGCTAAAATTATGCTATTAGCTCATGTCTCCAGAGATGATACTGCCTGCTATTTATGGTAGCCTCTGCACACACAAATATAGCTAACATACCTTGTAATAGTTTATCTCGTGCTCTTCATGGCAACATACTAATTAGCTATCAGAAAGATGGAAGTGCTTCTGTCATTTTGGGCAAGGGCCAAGCTGTGAAGTAGCTACCCTGTCTAGAGCACTTTTATCTCACTCTTGTTTTCACAACAACCCTATGAGGAAGGTTAGACTAAGTGTGACTGGCCCAAGTACATCCAGCAAGTTTCAGGACAGAGTAAGGATTTGAACCTGGACATCTAGTTCCATGTCAGCTTTCAAATGCTATTCCATACTGGCTCTCATCTACTGCACTGAGAAGTAAGCTAAGCACATAATAAAATAATTACTTCATGAAAAACCACAAAGTCAGTTTGCATATACACATGGATGAACTTTAAAAATATGTAATAGTTCTCAGTTACTAGCTTTGTGCTAACCAGTTTCCCTTAATCAAACATTCTAGATAATGAATCTGGTTATAAAATGTTAGGCACATTAGTATTAAAGTGGTCCTCTTTTACAAAATAGTATTTGCTTCCTTTATTTTCCAGCGCCGTGAAATGGACACAAGTCGACGAAAATTCCACCTGTAAAAGCATCTACAGCAGTACATGAGAAACATGGAGCAATTGTTCAATTTCTGCTGAATTTCCGAAGTTAGAGAACCTGAGACAGTATTGTAAACCTACTCTTATGAAGCAATAAAACTTCAGCAGAAAACTGCTCTGTATGGATGAGCAGTTAAACTGGTCTACAACCTTAGCATCCTATTATTTACAGACAGATGGCAGAAGATCGTACTATATTTTTCAGTAGTAACCAACTCCATTACCTGCTAGGAATATCTCAGAAATGGGCTTAAGAATTCTCAGAAATGGCACAACAGTTTACAATCATTTAACACAATTTCCACTAGAATTGTGTTTACACATGTTGTAATTGAGATGCTTATCAAAATAAGTTGGATAAAAAGCCTTGAAGTGAGTTTCCCCCCTTTCCCAGACAGACCTCAGAGGGGGAGGGGATTTTATTGAAAGAGCATTTTAAGAGAATCCACGCAATAGTTTTACTGTCTGTCTCCTTCAATTGTTTGAGAGCTCTTGCATCTGTTACTCTTAATAAAAGGGTAAGAGGGTGCTGGGAGCTTGGGAAACATCACCTACCCACCAATCACCCACCCATCCTTGATTGGCTATCCATCCAATGAGCGGCTAGTGAGAAGCGATGTTCTGCCCCTGGATGCATCTCCCCCCCCCAACTTCTTCCATATGGAAAAAGGTCCAGCCAGGGCTGCATGGGAAGGAGCAGAAGTCCCCATCAGCACTTCTCCCCCCTCCCAATTAAAAGGCTTGCCGAGACCAGTGGAGGCCTCAGCAAGCCTTCTGGGGGAGGGGGGGGGGAACGGACTGTCCCCAGCACTTACCCCTGCCCTGAAAAGGCTTGCTGCAGCCTCCACAGGCCTGGGGGTGGTGGTGGTGGGGAGCGGACTGCCCCCCCAGAGTTTCCACCCACCCTAAAAAGGCCTACAGCGACCTCTGCAGGCTGTGGGGGGGGAAGCAGACTGCCCCAACACTCCCCCCCCCGAAAAGGCCTGCGGATACTTAGGCATACCTTTTGGAGACGGGGGAGGCCCTGGCTGGCCTGCCTTGGGGAGGGGGGGGGGCTAGAACCTGTTGTATTGTCAGATACAACCGGTTTTGTTGCTAGCTTGATATAAGCAGTCAGAAAAGCCAAACATAAGTAAATTTTATGAAATGTAGAATTATTTGTACAAGGAATACAAGCATGGAGGATTTCAGTTTATTCAATCCAGCTTTTGATTCTACATGAAAAACTGCACCACTATGGTTGATGTACTTAATGAGTAAAAATTAGCTAGTAATTCCATTTTTTACAGCTTAAAAGCAAAATATTCTCAGTAAACAATAAGGGTACGTCAGCAGTTATACAAAATTAAGTGTATTTGAATACTACTTTTACAAGAAGTCAGGACAATGCCTAGCTGCTCTGTTGGCGGTTGCTGTGATCAGATTATGGGGTAGAGTTGGATCCAGCTTTGTTCTCATACCAGTGAAATGAGTATTTTTGCAAATACCGATTTGTCAAACTGTTTCTAGGTTGTAGTGGTTAAGAGCAGCAAACTCTAATCTGGCGAACAGGGTTTGATTTCCCCATTCCTCCACATGCAGCCTTCTAGGTGGGCTTGGGGTAGTCACTGTTCTTTTAGAGCTCTCAGCCCCAAGTACTTCACAGGGTGTCTGCTGAAAGAAGAGGAAGGGAAAGGTGTTTGTAAGCTGCTTTGGGACTCCTTTAAGTAGTGAAACCACCCTTTCTAAAGTTCTTGAAATGAGCTGGATCCTTATGGGAAAACTAACTGGAATGGGAAACCACATCTTAACCACATTACAAGTTTTCTACCAAAATTCAAAATCATTAATTTTTATTGCTGAATACAAAACTCTTTTCCTTGTGCTACAGAAGTTATTCCAGCTAACACATAGTTTGTTCATAGAGGTAGATTGAAGTAGGTTTGACAATAGATAACAGTATTACTAGAACTAAGTTGGCACGTTAAGGTGAAATTCCAGTACAGGTTCCAATCCACTCTCCTTTGTTTCCATATTCACCATACACACAGATATGAAAAGCTGTTAGAGGATCTGGAAAAAACAGACAACAGCAACTGCTGATTACAAGTGTCATTTTCCTTGAGAATATATTGTACATAAGAATTTTACCAGAGTTTATATGCTACATTAATTGGTTTGGGATATTTATGTTTATAATTAAAAACCAAATCTCTGCGATAGGCATTGTTCTTTCAGATTCAAAGAAGTTAAGTGACATTACTGCTATAAACCTTTATTAATCTTAACTTTGCAAGTTTGTATAAATACAGGTCAGCACTGACAGAAAATTCTTAATATCTACATGTTAAATTGTCACAAATAGTCTATGAATTAATGATATTTGCTTCTCTAATTTATAAGCAAAGTTAAAATCAGCTAAGTTAAAATTATATCAAGATAATCTTATCAAATTGCAGGATAAGAATCTTATCAAATTGCATAGGGTACGAAAGCTTTATAAGCTGCTCATTTCACAGGAGAAAGGATTGTTGAGGAAAACTTAAATCATGCAATGTAGGTTTAAAAAAGAAAAAACTTACATTGAATAGCACCCAGTTAGAGAAAGGAACAAACTTTTGGAGGCCTAAATGGATTTGTACTTGAAGACACTCCTGTTAGTAGGGGATCGTGATGTGCATTCTGCAGACAGAACTGCTTTAAGTCAGTTGCCGCTTGGGAAACCTACAACAGAAAGAATCCACATTCCTAGTTAGTCAGTTTGACTGGATGGTACAACAGACCCAGTAGTGCTATGGAAGCTTGTGATGTGACCTTCCACCAGTCACACACTTGCAACCTAACCTGCCTCACAGGGTTTTTGTGAGGATAAAATGGAGGAAAGTCACGCTGGGTCCCTAGTGGGGAGAAAGGTGGGATATAAACAAATTTAAGACTAATCGGAAACATCTTCCTGGTGCTCTACGAGAGGACATCAGGTTCACAATTTTAAGGGAGGTATATTTCTGGGACAGAATGGTATTTCTACATGTACAATTGTTCCGTATTCTAGCAGAGAACAGAAAACTGGCCCAGCCGCCTTTATCAACCCAGCTTTAACGGTCTTGCTTATTCACGTCTGACATACTTCCCTATTCGTGCACAGGGCGGACTCCCAAACTGGGTGGCAAGAGCTCTCTTTTCTGTATTCTCCCTCCCTGGCTTTGTCCTCAGCATCAGAAAGAGTGCAACCCAACCCGTATTACCATTTGAAAAGGGAGACAGAATAGGGGGAGCCCAGGAAGGAGGGATGCCAGCCTTCAGGTGGGCCCTGCGGATCCCTGCAGATACAGCGCCGCTCCAGACTACCGCGACCAGACCTCCTGGAGAAAATGAGTGCTTTGGAGGGTGGATCCTGGTATTGTACCCTGCTGAGGTCCCTCCCCAGGCTTCCCCCCCCCAAAAAAAAAATATTCGGGAGTTGGCATCCCTCCCCCCATCCCCTGCTGGCGGTCAGAGGGGACCTGGTTACCCTACCAGGGTGCGTCCATTTGGGATGGGCGCACAACCGCTCCGCAGACACTTCGCACATGCTCGAAGATATTCCGTCGTTCTCCACTTGTTCAAAGCACCATGCCGCTCCTGCCACCCTCGCGGAGAAGCCAACGTAGCTGCTCCCCCGAGGCGGCGTCATGGCGTCCCAGAGGCCCAGGGCCGCCACCTCTTCCGCTCGCCCGCCCGCCCTCACCTTCACGCGGCTCACGCTGGCCTCGAGGCGCAGCTGCTGCACCACTTTCTTCATGGCCACAACGCTGGAGGAGCCGGACATGGTCTCGTTGTCGGGGAGGGCTGCTGCCGACAGGCCAACAGCGGCGCCGGACTGAGAAGGCAGGCTTCCCGTAAACTTTCTTTCCGCTAAGTTTCCGGCGCTTTGCAAAGTCTCCTGTGGGCGCCTGCGCAACGAGCTTCCCCGTCATTTCGGGGCGGAGGGAGAGCGGGAGAGTTTCTCGTCCCGTTGCCTATCGGGGAAAGGTGGAGGCCCCCCCTCTGCAGGGGGGCGGCTGTCCCCTCCAGGAATTCCCATCGAAAGTTGGCGGAGAGGTGGTTGCTCTGGAAACGCTTCTCTAACACTGACGAAATAGCCTCTCCTGTCGTCTCCCGCCCCGTTCAGAGAGAGCGAGAGAGAGAAACCTGGGGAGTTGCCAATTTGCAGTTTATTCTTCAGGCTTAAGTGCGCTCCTCTCCTTCCACGCCAAGAAACAATAACCGGCTCCTTCGTTTTGTATCTTGGGTTTTGCCATATGTTCCAGCACTGGTGTTGGGGTTTCATTGAAAGTGGTAGCAAATGACGTCCGTGCCTGCATTCTTGTCACTACTCTCTTCATTTTGGTTTACTGCCATCCGGCTTAATCCTAAACATGTTTACCCGGGACTAAGTTCAATTTAGTTCAGTGAGACTTTTTTTTTAAAGTAACCACCGCAACGTGTTAAGCTTGCTTTTGAATAGGAGTCTCTGGTAGGAGCCGCCGCCTTTCTTTGTTCATATGCATTGAATAGGAGCCTGGTGCGTCGAATGTAAAGTGAATTGTCCTCTGTTACAGAACAAGTTTATTCATACCTTGACTAAACATTGTTGGTCTTAAAGGTGCCACTGGACTCCAAACTTGTTCTGCTGCTTCAAACCAACATGGCTACCCACTTGAATCTGGCCACTGTTACAGTTCTGTTTGCTGGGCTGCTGTTTAAGGCACTAGAATAGAATAGAAATACACAAGAATATAAAATAATGACAGCTCTTATGTCTTGTAATTATGAGATACAGCCATAAATCTGTCATACTGAATCAATGAAATTGTACCCAGTGATGCAGGGCATGAAGCAGAATAGTAGCCAGCTTCAGAATTTAGTTTATATATTTATTTAAGGGTGGAATCCAGTAACCTAGGGGCAGTGGCCAGGAAACAGCCTGAAGAGGTGGCACGATATGGCTATATTGATCAATTTAAAATGTACAGACTATTTTTCAACTGGTGTGTTTAAAGTGGAAGAAAGAGTATGAACTTTTGTTTGGAAAGGAATCAAACAGCAAAACCTGAAAAGGTAGTAAAGCGTTTAGGGTTCTGATCTTCACATTCATTGGACTCTCCCCCCCCCACACACACACACACACACACACACACACACAAACACAAATAATTTTTTTTTTTTGTGGTGGGAACCAGTACTTGACATGGCCAACATGAAGGATATCTTGTACTATGCCCATGATACACGCCTTGGCGAACCTGAACTGGGTGGAAAGGCAGTATAAACTGTTTTAAATAAATAAAAATGAATAAAACAACCAGTGCATGTATTTTCCTTTCCCAAAGCTATGGAAGCATTGCATACATCAGAAATACTTTGTGTTCATTTGTACATAAAATCACCTGGTTTGTCCTATTTTGTATATGTGATATCATTAACCTGCAAGGTACAGTTTTTGTACTGTGAATTAGGAGGTGGAGTGGGGGCGGCTTCAGCCCCAATTCTCATCATTGCAAAAGAAGGTCTCAGAGTGTCAAAGCATATTGCAAATATGATCTACAAACCACTGGAGTTAGTGTAAGTGTAAGTTAATTTAGGGCAGCCTTTCTCAAGTATTTTACCACTGAGAAACCCCTCAAACATTCTTCAGGCTTTGAGAAGCTCCAAAAGTGACAATGGTGCAGAATATGATTGAGAAACATAGCTTTGTACATGCCCATCTGGGGCTCCTCTCCTTTCCCACCCCCTCCAGGCCCATCATTGGACATTTGGGGGGGGAGGGGGAGCAGGTCACATAACCATATATGGTCACCTCACTCAACAAATGCTTTAATACATTTTAAACATATATTTAAAATGTAACTTCCATCCATTCAGGAAACTCTTCCAGGGCTGTCAAGAAACCCCAGGGTTTCACAAAACTCTGGCTGAGAAAGCCTGGTTTATGGTGGTCAGATGTCCTCTTTTTTGTGTGTCCATCCCCTTTGGGGGGTGTCCTATTTGGGGGTTGGAAGTTTAGGAATATTCCTAGCTAGTAACAGTTCTCACATCGTAAATTCTAGGGGTATTCAAAATGAGATTTGTCATAGTGCTCATTTGTTTGAAGTGGTCAGTTGGGAAATATAACCTCTTTTTTGCTTTCCAAAATATGGTTACCCCACGTTAGTTTCAAGTGTGTTTGAATAATAGGTGGCATTTATCTCTGTGGAATTTATATGCTAGGTCTGTATCAGTTTCTTTTAATGTTTAAATTCATCCCAGTAAAGTATTGGAATAGCCATTCACAGAAAATCCCTACTAGGATTCCAGGTGTATGTTGTACCTTAGATCAAATTATATTTCATAGGTTATACTTTTTAAATCCCATGTGAAGATTACTGCCCTGTGGTAAAATTGGCATGTATAAAACTTTTCTTTGATTACTAAAGCAATTCTCAGTTACATTGTCCAGATTACATACTTCACTTGGTTACTTAGGTGATATTTACTTGTATAGAGGGAGTGTTCACATCAAAGGGTGGATCAGCCAACATTTGAAGTCTTTCAGGCTAGCTAGAAACAAAGGATATCCTAAACTTTTATTTTCGAAATACAACCACCAGAACACAGAAATATTATGAAATGAATAAAACACTGCGTCTGAAGCACAAGGTTTATCCTTATATTAAAAATGCTTGGCTAAAAAAGTAGGATTTTTAAGAAGTCATTCAGAGTCCATTGTGAGTCAGAAAGGACATCAAGGAACATGCCACCCAGTCGGATCAAACCTCCCACACCAGAGGTAAGAAATAATTGCAGAAAATGGATGTCATTATACAATTGAATACCTTGCAATATTTTCTGTTGTTGACTGATAGTGCTTACTATATAAAGAGAATCTTTAATTTTTTCTCCAAATGCTCTTATATTTTATTGTCTGCAGCAGAGTTAATATATTCAAAGGTTTTATTGTAATATATTTATATTTATGTGGATCAATATAGATATGCTGCCAACCAGGATCTCTCTCCACCAGGATCAGCACAACGGAAGCTGAAATCTCATTCCAGTTCTTTGTCTATCACATTTAACCATAGGAAGAGGTTATAGTTCCTTACTTTGAGTCTGCTGAGTTATAGTTCCTTACTCTGATACCTTTGCAACAGCTTCTAGCTAGTCACATAAGTGCTTCCATTATTTCAATGCTTAGCAACACAAGATTTTTTAATTATCTCTCCTAAAGTTAGTTTCAGATTATATACAGACTGTTATTCCTTTGGAACAATGGGAAGAGTTTCTTTTTCTTGCCGTGACATTAATTCAGCATTGGGAATTTAACTGAATAAATATAAGTGGGGGCCTGTTATATAGAACGAATCTATTTTCTCTTTTATCCATTGCACACATTTTCCTTGTAAGTGAAACAGATAAGGCCAGAAGTTGTAGGCAATCTAATTTAGAGGGAAGTGAGTATAATTGGAAAACAAAACAAGTGTTATCCTACAAAACTGTCCTACTTCTTTCATCAGTGAAGGGAAGAGAAAAGAGAAGAAAATGTTACATTCTTTCTTCTCCTCAGGGTAGTCCCCTTAGGGTTGCCAACCTCCAGGTGTCACCTGGAGATCTCTGGCTATAATAATCAATCTCAGATTATCAAGATCAGTGTCCCTGGAGAAAATGGCTGCATTGGAGGGTGGACTGTTTGGCATTATGCCCAGCTGAAGTCCCTTTCCTCTTCAAACTCCAGCCTCCTCGGGCTCCACCTCCAAATCTCCAGGTATTTTCCAACCGAAAGCTCGCAGCCCTAGCCCTTACCTACCCACATGGCTATTGGTCCACAACCTTGGGGGCCTTTTCGCACAGGGATCTTTGTTGCAAATTGTTTGCGGAATGAAAAATCGCCATTTAAAATAGTGGAATTCGTCGTTATGCATACCTGCCTTTGTAGTGGAATCAGTTGCGTTTCCCACAGGCTTCCGGTCTCGGCAGAAATCGCTAGAAAGGAAGCGCTATTGCCAAGCTCGTCCCGCCCCTGGCCGTCAAGCAGCCAATGGGCAGCCGTTAGCATGCTCCCAAACAGCCCCTTTCCCTTTAAGAAAGGTTTTTTAAAAAAAAAAACGACCCATAGCAACGAATCTAGGTAGATTCGTTGCTACGGAGAGACCCATCCAGCTGCCTAATGTGAGCTGTCGTTTGTTTGTATGATCGTTTGCACGCTGCCTCGAGTGATAAAAAAAAAATCCCCCCCCCCTCTCACGGGCACGATTTTCGGCTGAATTTATTTGTAAAAAATAAAGGGACTTTATTTCAGCAAACGGGCTTTTCAGTGGTTTGTGCTTAGTGACTAAAGGTGAAGGACTGAAGCCAGGGAAGCCTCTAAACAGAAAGAGGCTCACCGGTGCGTTTATCCCCGCTCGCTCGGAGAAAAAAAAATGGCGATCGCTTCGCCGGAAGTTTGGAGGAGAGAGCCAGGGGGAGGGACTTTGAAGAACCAGCAACAATGGTAACGCACAGATCTTTAGCGCTACTGTTGCAGATTGGTTGCAGGAGTGTATCGCTATCCGGAGGGTGAATCCACTTTTCTGGATTCCCCTGAAAGCGCCACAACGAAGCGCTTTTTGCTGATTGGTTTCAGGATTGTTGCAGATTGTCTACGACGTCGTGGGTTATGGCAAATTAGTAGCGTTTCCAAATAGCAACCATTCTGCTACTTTGAAGCCGTGCGAAATGGCCCTGGGAATCAACTTTTAGTGTTGGAAAGGAGTGTGGGGAGGAACAGAACAAAAGAAAGCAACCACATATGTGGATCAGTACCTTCTGCTGGTGACAACTAGACATCAGTCCAGAATTTACCAGTAATCCAATAAAAGCAATAAAAGAAATAAGATTGCTTGCTGCCTGTCTGAATGGACTAAGCTGCCAGAGCTGGCCTATCCAGACAGGCAATTCCAGAAATAGGAGGTACTATTGATAAAGATTTGTTCATAGCTTATGGACATCACATTTCCATTGAGATGTGACGAGGAACTCAACAAGATTTTACCACTGAAACTCACTGGAAATGAACTTGGGGGAAGGCTTTCCTTCAGACACCCCTGGCCTAGATGTAGTCTGCACGGGGTTTTTCCCAGTTCGAATGAATCTCTACATTTTACGTTGAATTCAATTTTCACTTTGATTTTGGGCGCTTTAAATTTTCTCTCTGCAACATGCATGATTGATTCATGGTGACCCTAACTTTCCCCTGCAATATCCTGGAGTGGATATAAGCCTCGATATTTGAAAGACCACCATGAGTAAATGTGTAGATGGGTCCTTTTTGCTAATGAATTTACTGTTCCATGCCTGGGAGCAAAGGAGTCTTCCCTGATTGGCCAAGGTGTCAGTTCAAGGACTTCCTGGTTCCCGGTTGCAAGGCTTCCCTTAAAGTGACTGTGCTCCAGAAGTCCTAACTTCTCTCAGCAGAGATTTTCCTCATAGATTTATTCCCCCTCATTTGCTGTCTCCAATCCTCCCCATCCCCCCCTTCAAGAAAAGAAATAAAGAGGCTCCTACTGCGCTTAGCACCCCTCCGCATTCTGAGATTCCCCAATTGGGGGGGGGGGATAAAGGAAGACCCGAGTTAAAATTGCTCTGAATTCAGCAGGATCCACACTGGAACAAAATAGTGCAGAATCAGCCCTTGTCAGCCTAGGATTCAGAATTAGGGTACATAGTCTCGGGCTGTAAAACACACAAGAGATACAGGTTTACCACAGTTTGCAATTTGGATCTTACCATGGCACACGTGTATCATTTTCCTAACCTGAAATACCTCTGGAGTGGAGTGCTATTTGGTATATTGGGGAAATTCATGTATAATGGTTTTGTTACTGTGTCAGAACTTCTGTCATTGCAGAACAGAAAACACAGTGATTTACAAAGCAGTTTACTTTTTTGTTGCAAGAGGCAATTTTTTTGTGGGGGGGTATTTAAAAAACCCTCCGAAATATATATTTGGAGGACAATTTCAGCTGCATGTAAGATTTTTGACTAGTTTTCTTTCTACATATTTAGCTTTTAGAACTTCATGTTTTTTATGTTCCGGAAGAAGTGTGGAATTTCAAGTTGAATACAGTCTCAGTGGATGCTTCTAGCAAATTCTTTTCAGCTGGATTTATACGGTGAGTTGTATTGAAATAATTAATGGTTGGTTTGAAACCTAGAATTCAGGTTGAAAATGAAAGGTATGTAAATTTTAATCTTTATTTATTCTCAGATTTATATGCCTCTCTTCCACAATATCAATACAATAAAAAACAGCCGCGGACTTACCGGGGCTGCTGTTGCCGCCGTGGCGACATCCGAAAGAGGGAGCAACGCCTGCTCCTGGGTCGGCTTGGCCGCGGCTCCCTGGTCACATGGAGGAGGCAGAGCGGGGCTATATAAGCCCCTGCACGTGGCTGCTCTGTCTCTCCGCGTCCAGCAGCCAGAACAGCAACCCGCCCTCCCGCCCTGTTATCTATGCTTTTAGGTTAATTATTATTTGTCGCAGCAGCAGGTTGACCCAGGTAAGGAGCCTGTTGGCAGGGTGGCCCGTTTGCATACGGGGCCCCCTGGGGGAGGGGGTCTCTTTAAAGAGACCGGCCACAAGAACCGGCTGGGAGGCCAGGGGGCTGTGGCCAGGCGGCTGGGAAGCCCAATGGAGGCGGACGCCTGTTGGATCCCATCAAGCCGCTTCCCACGGAACTTAGGCCCTAATGCAGCGCGACCTGTCCTTCCCGGCTGGGCGTGGACAGGGACCCCGAGCATCACGGCCAGTGATGTCAGAGCAGCCAGATGGCTGAGGGGTCAGGCTTCCTTACCCGGGCATGGCTTGGGGCCAATCCTCCATTGAGGGTGGCTAATAAAGGGCTGCGGCCAAAATTTAATGCCAAATCAAAGGTGTCGTGTCCTCTTTGGGAATTATGCAGCCTGCCAGGCAAAACAGGAGTTAAAACATTTTTAAACATTATAATCAGGTTTACATTAAAAACCAAAGAACTCACTGCCATCTCTCCTGTGGGAGGAAGGGAGAATAAAGTGCTGTGATGTTATTAACTAAGTAGATGGTTAACATCTATGTAAGGAGGGCAGCTTATCAATGGTGTTCTGTAGGCCTCAGTCATAGGTCTGGTGGAACAGCTCTTCCATTGCAATAATATTGGCTCAGTTTAGATTATACTATATTTTATGGGGTAGCTGTGCTGGTCTGCAGCAGAAGAGCAAGACTCAAAGACTAGTAACACCGTAAAGACCAACAAGATCTCAAGCATCTGGACCAGGGGTCCTCAAACTTTTTAAACAGGGGGCCAGTTCACTGTCCCTCAGACCATTGGAGGGCTGGACTATAGTTTAAAAAAGAAAACTATGAACAAATTCCAACTCTATGCTCCAGAGGAGCTGTGTGTCTACTGTCCCAGTACCACCCAGTGACAAGACCTGCTCAACTTGCCCGCTCTGATAAAATGTGAGCCCCTCCACCCCCCACCCCCCAAAGCACTGGTTGCTACACTGTCAGCCAGTGAGCTAAATCTGGGAGATCTGCCTACAATGATTAGTCCAACTCACCCTCTCCTGGATGCCAAGCCTGCCTGTCCTGAGGTGTTCTGTGCTCCTGAGCCAGCACCCATTGAACTTGAAAGTCTGTTGTATGAATGGGGGTGTGGTGGCAAAAGCCCTGTAAGCTGACTGGCTCAAAGGGCAATGCTCTGCTCTTCCCCCATGAGGACCACCTCAGTCTCAAGTCCTTTCCCCCAGCTCTGCACGACTGGAAGAAAAGGGAAGGGCAGCAGGCCCACTTTTGAACTTATCCCTTTATGTAAATTGAGCCTCTGGGGGTAGGGGGAGAAACCACAAAACTCAGCTCTGCGGAGCCAAGCCAGCCGCTCTCCTGGCGGCTGGCCCTGGCTGGGCTGCACCAACACTTGCCTGCTACCTGCTGCTGTGAGCCCACCTCTCCGAAAGAGCTCTGCGCTGTGGGCTAGCAACCCCCTCGCACTTGCATTCCGCCAGCACCGACATGGCTGGGTGCAACGTGCAGGCGTTGCCTGAAAGGGGGAGGAGTGGAGCACAAGCCCTGTGAGCCCCACCATCTCCAAGGCCGCCATTCCACTCTGAGGGAGCCTCCAGCTCCAGCCCCCCCCCCCCCATGGGCCATCAAATCCCCGCCCGCAGCCAGGTCAAGGTGTGTGGGGGGGAACGGCCTCCTACCTGACCTCCGCTGCCATAGAGAGCAAGCCGCTCTCCATGGCGTCCTGGGCAAGAGGCCTGGGACCTGCACACGTGGTGCCTTATATAGGCTCCGTGGGTCCCGGCTCACCCTGATGCCATGCGAGTTGAGAGCCAAAGAGAAGCAAGGCCTGGGACAAGTTGGCTGCTAAGCAGAACAGTAGCAAAAACACCTGGCGTGCTGGATAAATGTCCCCAGAGGGTCGCATGTGGCCCGCGGGCTGCAGTTTGAGGACCCCTGATTTGGACTGTCAGAGTTCCCTTTTCAGATAACTGACTTTTAAAAGCTTATACAGTCAAAATATTGCTAGTCTTTAAGGTACTACTAATCTTGATTCTTGCTGTACTACATTAGGTGAGTTGTAAGTTGGTAGCTGTGACTAGGGATGCCATTTGTCCGATTTCAGCAGGCAAACCACTCACTCCCATTCCCCATTAGTGTTCAAATAACTGGCAGTAGAAAATGAGGGAGGGTGTAACTGAACATCACTGACACTGTAGGGTTTTAGGCAGCTAACCATGATAGTCTGAACCAGGAGAACAAAGTTCAAGTCTAGTGGCACCTTTAAGATCAACAGTGTTTATTCAATGCACACACATGGTGTGGAAGTTAAGTGCAACAGACTCTAATCTGGGGAATCAGGTTTGATTTTCCATTCCTCTACATGCAGCTAGCTGGTTCACCTTGAACTAGTTACAGTTCTGTTAGAACTCTCTTATCCATTCCAAATTACATAACATTCTAGTGTTCAGTACTATCTACTGTTCCAAATAAGAAATAAAGAGAATGTATAGCTCTTCTGGGAGACAGGTAGGAAAACATGAAAGGACTAGGGGGTAAGCATCTGATATATCTGATCTGAATATATACTTAGTATTTTTGGGGTATATTCTGGCATTCCAAAGATATCTGGCATTTTTCGGGAAAACCAGGGGGGGGGGTCTGAAAAATCCTGGATATATTCATGGTAGATTTTTAAAAACAGCAGGTAAACAACTGTTTGTTGGGTTTCTACTGAAGTCCCTTTAAGGTTTACAAGGGATGCAGAAGCCAGACCAAGGATCAGCTGAGCCAGCAAGAAACATTGTGCTTCTCACTGAATCATCTTTGGGCTGGCTTCTTGGGCAGCCTCATTTAAATGAGGTTGTTGTTGTTGTTGCTTTGACATTATTCTCACCCCTTCCTCGATCCAATTTTTTTCCTTCTCAGATCTATTGGACTCCCAAAAATTCAGGATTCCTGGGGGGAAGCCAAATGTGGGATTGGGGATACTGGGATTGGGGATTGTTCAGAAATCTTGAATTTGGGAGGTTCCAATAGACCCAACCTGAAAAATACCAGTAAAAAATGTGCCCGCCCCTAGTAAGGAATGAATGAGGTTAGTATATGTAGTGAGGGTTCCATTGTTCTTATGTTGTAAGAATTTATAACTGCAGTTTCCCTTTCTAGTTTGTTCCTGAAATTCCCTTGCAATAAAAAAGCTGCTTTGATGTCACCAACTGAATGTCCTGGAAGACTGAAATGTTCCGCTATAGGTTTCCCAGTTTTATGATTATTGAGGTCAGATTTGTGTTCTTGTTTGGAATAGTATAATATAATGAATAGTCGAATGTAATGTAACTTGGTAGGTTGGAATGTATTTCTCTGGTATGAAGACACAGATGATACATTGCAGAGCCAATCAGCCCACTCCAAAGAAGAGGATGCTGTAAGATTACCTCTGTTATGCACCCCATTAAACTACTAGTATCAGTATATATTTATTTAACATATATTGTCAGCCTCTCACAACCAAATTTCCTGTGACAGGTCAGAGCAAAAATTACAAGCATGAAAAGAAAAACTCAGTAACCATTTGGAAAAAACCAACAGAACTGACAAGGCAGTCAACATATTAAAATGCTGAAGGCAGCAAGAATATTTAATACCTCCCATAATGTAAATCAGCACTAGCTAAATATAAAACTAACGATTGTCATGAGAGAAAAGCTTTCATCAGATTCATAAAATTTAAGAGAGAAGGTGCCATGAATTTCTGTAAGAAGGGAGTTCCAAAAGTGAAATGCCACTACAGAAAAGACCCTGTCTTCCACCCATAATCAAATGAATTTATCTAATGTTTTATTCTAGAGTGTCCCCTCAGATGACCTTAAGAACTCTGAGAGAACAGCTTCAAGAGCACCTGGGTGAAGATGGAGTTGTGAATAAATATACTTTTCTGAAATGTATAGGGGAAAAACTTGCAATGGTAAGTTAATTTTATGTTTTCTGCAGAGTTTTATAAGTAGCTTGCAAATAATAGTTGTATGCTGATATATATTTGCTTTCCAATGTTTTATTTTATTTTGGGGGGATGCTCTCACCATTTCAAAATGGCTATTTACGTAACCAAGCAATCTACATTGAAAAATAAATCCAGCAGACCTTTTTACACAGGGACAAGAGTATATTTATGCCTAACAGGGCTTTTGTTGTAGTAGAATTTGTTTGTATATAGCAATAGGCCTTTACAAAATATAAGTTTAGGGTTTGGTTGTATCATTCCAAATGATATCTCCCCAAAGCCCCATGCTGCATTACAAATGTATAAAAACAAATGTATAAAAACTCCCTTTTGGTAGGGAGTTTTTAAAAACAGCATGTAGGATATAGGTAGATATCTGCCTCATAATTATTTTGCATCACAGCATATCTATATAGCTATCTCATTTTTATCCTGCCTTCCTTCAAGAAGAAATGGACAGTGTACATGATTTACCCTATAAGGAAGGTTACCCTAAGAGACAGAGATCAGCCCCAGATTGCCAAGCAGGCTTCATGGCTGAGTGAGGAATCTGAACTTGGGTCTCTAAGACCCTGGACTGTTACTTTAACCATCACACTGTGTTGGCTCCCCTAGAAAATTCTACAAGAAATTTAGAACTCTAAACATACAAAAACAATTCCTCATCACTTTAATTCCCCCTCCCTGACAAAAAAAAAGTCCTTCCTTCCCTAAAAGTTACTTTCACATGGTTTGTAGAAAGCCCACATTATATTTGTACCAGGCTAGTGGAATATTGTTTCAGCCTTTTTTATTGTTTCTAAGGCAGCATTACACAATTGGTATCCACACCCTTTCTAGCTTACTTTATAGAAAATGATGAAGTTGATTCATAGTTTTAGAAGTCGTAGCAACTCTTGATAATTATATCTCTGTAAACAAACATTTGCTGAGTTTTCAAGTTCTGTTGTTACACAAGATAGCTGTCCTCAGATTATATTCCTTTTAATGCTGGGGAACCAGCAGCTGTTTTTATATTTTCTGGCTGTTGTTGTTGTTGTTTGTTTGTTTCTATAATGCCCTCCCAGTGGACCAGCTCAGGGCAGTGTATAACATATAAACATAACAAAATTAACTAAAAACATACAATAAGATATTGAAACTAAAATTAGATGGTGCAAGTCTCAGCATCAACCAGACGAATATTATATTGCTCAGCTCTCAGAATGAGATTGCAGTCTGGAAGTGGCTTTGATGGGTGGGTGGGGGGCAGTAGATGTATTCTAATTTACTTTTGAAAAGCTTATGTTTTAAAAATGGACCATTATTAAAACGTGAGCTTTTCAAAAGGAAAAAAAAATAAAAACTCCTGTGCAGGAAAAGAATTAAGACCCACAGGTAGGCTCAAACTCACAAAGCTGTGGTTTCCAGACCTTCTAAGCAAACCCAGCCATGTTATAACTTAAAGCCGATAAACCCTACACACAAGGTTCTTTGATATTTTCTCTCTTTTTTAAAGAAATAAATGCAATGGCTTCTTAGATTCATTGTTTTAAATAGAATCCAAGGGTAATGTGTCCCCTTCACTTTAAAAACAGAAATTGCCAATATGGGAGGGAACGTGCAGAGGAAAACCATAGAGATAGGGCAGCGCTGGATAGTATATCTCTCTCCCTCTCCCTCTGTGTAAAGTACATATTGAGAGGGAGAAGATAGGAGGAAGCAGTTTGAGACAAGAATGGCTCATCTGTACTTCTGACATTAATACTGAATCCCACTTATCACAACGCTTAAGGGGGCTTATAAAGCAGGAAAAAATGCTTTTACAGCACAGAAACTGAGACAAAACGCAGTATTAAAATGGAAAGCCCAGAAGAAAAAGCTGCTTTAGCCCTCTGCTTGCAGTTTCAAAGACAGCCCTGCCAGAAAATAACCAATTAGCAGAGACCTAGATGCTCCATCTGCTCATGAAAAATTATGTGATGGGTGTGCATTTCTCAAATTAAGCAGAAGAATCCACTCTTGGATATGCCGGGGGATAAGTGGAGTGACTCTGGTGGATCCTGAACAGTGCAGCTCAGGGGCAGGGAAACAGCTGACATCAGAGGAAACACCAGCATCCGATGCAGGTTGAATTTTTTAAGCTGAGCCAAATGAGCATCAAAAGCCCATTGCTGTAAGAATTGTTAGCTCTTTTATTAAGTCTCTGATTACCATGCAATTAGTAAAATCACAGTTAACATCCCTTCAGAGTTATCAAGAAAGCCAAAGCAATAATTGGATTTTCTGAATTATACTAGTGATGTCTGTTACTGAGCAAAATGTTAGAAACTTAATTGTGTAGAATTTAATAACTTTATGTATGTAATGAATTTGTTAGTGGTATTAACTATTTATTTAAATCTACATAAACCTTGCATATTTTATTTTAGGGGACTTATATTCCACCCTGTCTTCCAAAATATATATATAAACTACTTCAAACAAAATAATATTTTTCCTTTTACTTTGATGCACATGTTTTATCATGGACGTGCTCCCTCCTGGGTGGTTGGGGAGGGATACTTCTTTTATGATGCTACTTATATCTTGTGAGGGGCTGGGGGCTCACTAGTAAGGCCCTGTGTTGAAATTAATAAATAATTTTTAAATGTATGTTTCCTATTAATAGGGTTTTAAATAAAGTCATCAGGCTTCAAGTTTCTTCCCATTATAACAACTATTGTAATATCAAAGTAATATTACAGGGGTTGGGCTACGGGCTGCAGGATGTGCCCAGAATCTTCCATTTCCTTCTGAAAATTGTCTTGAGTTACCTTTTTTTTAAAGCAACAAGATTCTACTCTTTATGCTAGTTATAGGGAACAAACAAGGGGGCACATCTACTCATATTCAAAACATGCTTTGTCAGTTTCATGGTGAATTTTTTTCATGGGGTTGCTGAGACTGGAGGGGAGGACCAATGCCATATTTTGTGGGAAAGTGCTTGCTAGCCCATTCTGCATGTGAGTATGCACACACCACCACTTTTGAACCATGTTCTCCTTAATTCAAAAAGACTTATGCCTGTACCTCAGCCTTTCCCCATCAGTTTTCTCCCAGGGATCTCAGTATACCAATAAACTAATATCACTAGATGCATCCCACTTGTAAAAAAAAAAAACCACAAAAAATTACATGGTTGAAAAAGTAAGCAATAGTGGAGCTTGTACCCCTATGAAGGTGGGGAAAGCACTAACATTCTGCTAAGATGACTACCTGCGAGTAAATACAGCTTAAAGAATCTCCTATTTCCAAAAACAGGCCTAGTGCAAAACTGACCAGTAAGGACAGACCAACCACAACATTCCCCCCGCCCCCAGAAGATAATTTTGATGCCAAAATACATGGCCAATTTTTCCATTGGTATGCAGGTATATATACTCTCTTATTCTTAAGAGAAAAATCAGAGGGGGGGGGGGAAAGTGCACAGAATTCAAAGTATTTCAATTTGACTTCAGTGAAGATTGGAAGTAAGCTGTGCATGCATACTAGGCTATTGAGCAAAAACAAATGTGATAAAATAGATAAAAGTCCCTTGCTATAAAATGTTTCTTCTTTTAAAAAGAATGTAATGTTTTGGTTTAACTTGTAATAATACAAATGAATCCAAGTATTAATCAGCATAATAATGTGCGAAATACCTGCTTCTGCAACCTCCTTGTGCTTGCATTTTAGAGGATCTCACCTGTTAAATTAAAATTAAATAATTATATCAGCAGCAATTATTTAATACATACAATGTGTCAGACCTCTCTATGTGGACAGGAAGGGGAACATTTTCTGACATTTTCCTTCTGCAGCAGACATCTGGCTCCCCCACTGACGTTCTTGGAGATGGCTTTGTATGTCAGAAGTTGCATTTCAAAGGGTGCTTTGGTCTGCAGCAGGAGAGGAGAGCAAGAAAGTTCGGGTCTGTGGACATATTCCTTCTGTCTGTGGATATTTCTCATAAATTCAAGCCAACAAAAGTGGGAAAAGTCTTTATAAACAAAAAATATTCCATAGAACTATTCCATAGTTGTATTCTACATTTCTCCCCATTTCCCAATCATAGCAATGGGGGAAGGGGTTAAGTGCTTCATTTATTTTCTGTATAGCACAAAACTAAAATGATTTATTCTGTTAACGTCATTTATAATCCATGTTTTTCACCAATAGGAACCCAAAGCAGCTTAGCCCATTCTCCTCTCCTCTGTTTTCTTCTCACAATAAATTTGTGAGCCACATTAGGTTGAGAGCATGTTGTAAATGGCCCAAGGACTCACAGAAAGCTTGTCAAGTGGGAAATTTGAACCTAGGTTAATGTGAGCCTAACACTCTGATCCCTACACTATACTGGCTCTCTACTGTATCCTGTAATGAATAAAGATATTGGTAAGATGAAGCTTGGTGTTACAAATCGTTTGATTGGATATGATTCTAAATGTATGTTTTTCTGTCTTTTTCTTTGAATTGTTAATTTTTAATTACAGTTTGCTTTTTAAAAGTATTATGATATACAAACTGAACAGCATGGTACAAACCATTCAGGTTTTTTTTTAAATGTTATTCTCTTTTTATTAAAAGGTAAAAGCAAAGCAAGAGATGGAACTGAAACTTAGATCATTTGCTCCTCCATATGTATGTATATTTCTACATCACTTTTACGAGCATATTTTAAAATGTCTACCTTTTTAATCATTTAAAATTAACATGTATACTTCAGGCATTTCATCCAGAGCTTTATTTGTTACCTGGAGTTGAAAGTATTTATTCGTCTTCATCATCAACTCCAGAGAGACTTCGCAATAATGGAGCATGTGTGTTAGCATATGCATCCCATCATAAACCTCATGGATCAGCTGCTCCAGATCATGGAGTGGATCAAAATACGGCAGTTTTGGAAGCCTCCCTGAAAAATAATTTCACTCAGATGCAAGAAACAGGTAGGATTCATTAGGACAGAATGCAACTGAGATCCCTGGCCATCTGGCCGCCTGAGAACCGACTTGTTTTCGCCACCTTTCTGCTCTCCCGCTGGGAAAGGAAGGGAGTGAAGTTCTCAAAGGACAGGTTTATGGCTTTACGGCCTTGGCTAGATGCAGCCGGGGGAAGTATAGAGGTGTGAGAATATGCAGAGCTGAGATGGCAAGAATCGGGGTTCATGACAATGCCAAATCACTAATTTGAAATTGCTTTTAAATTTGATTATTTCCTCTAGTAAGAACTGGACTGCCACTTTGTCTTCTAATAGGTGGCAAATGAGTGGGTGATGGCCCATATTTGTGGATGGTCTTAAATTTTCTATAGGGTACATGTCTACTTCAGTCTTATATTAATTGTGTTGTGAAATGGCACAAAGCAGGGAAGAAATAAAATGAATGTTTAGTATATTTGATATATAGGGAACTTATATACAGACTGACTCCTGTTGTAGAGAATGTCATATCAGTAACATAAATAAAATGGGACAGGGGTGGTGGGAGGAGTTGGGACTCATCGCCTATCTGACTGGCTATCTGACCAACAAACAGCCAATCAGATAGGCTGTCCTGCCCTTGGCTGCATCCCCCTCCAACTTCTTCACGTGGAAGAAGTGCTAGCCTGCTCTACTATGCTGATGCCAAGAGGAAAGCCAGTTAGCGACTGAGCTGGGAGGTAGAGGGGCCTGGGACTGCAGGGGGGGGAGAGCAGGCGTGAGCTGGGAGGGAGGAGGAGAGGGTCTGGTACTGCGGGCCCAGTGGGGTGAGAGGATGGAGCCTCTACCAGTGCTACCCCTACCCCAAGCAGCCCCACTGCAGCATGCCAGGCCTCAGCAGGAATGCCCAGGTCGGGGGGGGGGGGGAGGCTAGTGCCTGTTGTATTTTTCCTACAATGGTTTTCCTGCTAGATATATAACTGGGGTCACTATAGGCTGTGAGTAAGAGCCTTTTTTCAGCAAATTAAAGGAAATTAAAGGAAAGGAATTGGCTTGAAATTTATCTTGGCTTGAAACCAATGTTAGATAAGTATTATATAGCACAGGACTGCCCTGCCTAATAACTTATTGAAAGGGTTTTTTTTCATACAACATGAAATTCAGTAACACAAATTATTTTCTTTTTTTGGGGGGGGGGGAAGAAATCTATTCTAACATAGGCCAACAGGAATCCATTACAACTCCCTGTATACAGCATGATTTAAATCCTGAAGAACAGAATTCTGTAGAAAGTTCATCACTGGTGAAAACTCCTCAAAGAAAGCCTAGAAGACAAGCCCTAAAAAGGCATAACTCTCCCAGAAATAGCAGCAAATACAAAGGGACTGTTTCTCATCCATATCAGAATACTGACCAAAAGAAGACTGGAGTAAATCACATCCAACATAAAACCAAAGGTACACTTTATTTTCCTACATCAGCTTTGTGTTCTGTATATCTTTGCACTCAGAACTGAAGCTAGCACTAAACAAATATACAGCTTCGCTTTCCACAATCTCTCTTTTCTAAAAAGCTTGCATACCTATGATTAATGTTAAAACATAATACTGATTTTTTAAATGTCGGGAAATATTACTGAAACACGTGCATACAAAGACTTGTATTGATTGTTTCTCCTGTTTCTCAATTCCTCATAGCAGGAAATTATTATTAATTAGTATTATTATTATTGTATTTATTACTCGCCTCTTCCTGAAGGCTCGAGGCAAGTTACAATATAGCCCCTCCAAAAAACCCTATAAAACCCCCATACAACAACACAGAACAACGATGTGGCAGAAATCTAAAAATAAGTATCCCAACCCCAAAACATACTGGAGAGGAGAAAGAAGGTGCTGTTGACATTCGCTACTTCTGCCCAGATCCTATGGGGGGGGGGGCTGATTTTCCATGTCGCCCGGCCTCAACCAATGACCTGGAGGAAAAGCTCCGTTTTGCAGGCCCTGCGGAAAGATGGAAGATCCCACAGGGCCTGTAGCTCCTCCGGGAGCTCATTCCACCAGGTCAGGCCCAGGACCAAAAATGCCCTGGCTCTGGTCGAGGTCAGGCACACCTCCCTGGGGCCGGGAATGACCAATAAATTAGTGCCTGCAGAACGAAGCGTCCTGCGGGAGGCATAGGGCGACAGGCGGTCCCTCGGATATGCTGGGCCCAGACCGCATAAGGCCTTAAAGGTCAGAACCAAAACCTTGATCTGAATCTGGAAGATGACTGGTAGCCAATGCAGCTGCCTCAGCACAGGCTGGATATGGGCCCTCCATGATGTACCACTGAGGACCCTAACAGCTGCATTTTGCACCAGCTGAAGTTTCCAGACCAAGTACAAGGGTAGTCCAGAGTAGAGCAAGTTACAGAAATCTATTTTGGAGGTGACCGTCGCATGGATCACTGTGGCTGGTAATTCCTTACTACGTAGGAGGCCTAATATCTACTGAAGGTGACCTTTCATTTAAGCCACAAGACTCTGTCTGCACAGTCCTCTGAATCATGCTTACTCATACTTTCTCCATTACTGGATTGCTCTAACAATTACGGTAGTTGGTCCTGGCTAATCATAATGGGCATAAATCCCAAAATCAGTGGTTCTCAGCCTTTTCTTCGCCGTGACCCCAACTTTGGTGCTGAAGCCCAGCAGGGACCCAGCACTTCCACCGGCACCCCCAGCTGTGGCCATGGGCAACCCCCTGCAAGAGATGACTGGAGGGTGGCGAGGGCCCTGCCTGGGGAAGGGGGCTGCAGCTGCCATTGCCACCACATCCACATTGCTCTCTGTCCCGCTCCGGGCCAGGCTTAGGCGCTTGTCTTGTTCCCTTGGCTCGCCACTTCTCTCCTTTCTCCCTTCTTTTAACCACAGGGGGTTCCATAGCAGCCCTGCTGCAGAGCACGTAGGGCTTGGTGGATGGAGTCGGATGGAATGGGGTGACTTTGGACCTGTGGGGGGAGGGGATCGCTTTCTTGCCAGCTCTAAAAGAGCTGAGCAAAGCATTTTGGCGCATTCCACGATAGGCGGTTGTGCAACCCTCTGGGCAGCCTGGGCAGCTGCAGAAGGAGCCAGTGGAGTGCTGGAAACACATGTGTGCATGCATGCACACAACAATTGAGGCGGTGTGGAGGCAGCCATTGCCATGGCTCCGCCACCTCCACCCACCTTCGCCGGCCACCAGTTGCCGCCTCTGCCTGCATCTGCCACCACCACCCGCCTCCACATGCCGCCGCCATAGCCTCCAAACGCTGCTGCCTGCCACTGCGGCGGCAGGCAACCTGGTGACCCCAAATAGTTTCCTGACCCCAAGGTTGAGAGAACCACTGCCCTAAATAATTATTTGAATCTATAGCTTGAAATGGGTTTGCTATAGTTTGGTTTGGATTTCATAGGAAATTGTAGTTTATAGTAGGCTCTACATCAGCCCTTTTCAACCATGGAGGAGCACCTGAAATAATTTGTTAGGCTTTGAGGAGCCCCAGGTGTCAGCTGATCATGCCTCCATACCACATCCCCTGAAAGTGACATGTCACATGGCAGTGACATTACCATCTGTGTTAACAGGCAGTCATGAGGAGAACAGGAGGTGGTTTAAGGCAGGAGTAGGCATGTAGGTCCCACCCCCTCCCAGGTGCAGAAATCACTTACACTCCGGAGGGGGGAACAATGGAAGTAGTTGCATCCCTACCCTGTAGCCAAGTCCATGAAGACAGTAGGGGAAAGTCTGTGGACCCCTTCAGAACTCTCATGGACCCCCTGGGTCCAGAGACCCCTGCTTGGGAATCCCTGCTCTACGTTATTGTTTAAAATTTTTACTTGAAGTAGTTTTACAAATTATGGTTTATAGGTTAGAGCTAACCATAGTTGCCCTTTTGAGAATCATAGTAAATTAAGGCTAGAGGTACTGTAAAATGAAGGGTGGAATTTAAACAAGGAAAGGGAGCCCAGTTCAATTCCTGCAGCACATTCCCAGTTGTCCAAATCATTTTGGAGGGTCATTTTCAGCCAGATTGTGTTACCCTACAGAAGCTACAGAAATTGACAAGTTGAGAAAGCATGTATACATTTTATTTATTTTGTTTCCATCTTTCCCAAATTTTTGTTCTTGCTTAATGATTCTGCTGTAATTTGTTAGATTGCTGTATACTGACTTTTGATTAAATCTGTGTTGTTATATACAAATACAGAATATGGAGAAAATGCAAAAGAAAGACGTACCACAGGAGATTCTGGGATCCCAGAATCCTTGGAAGGCAAAGATCTGGAATATTTACACAACAAGAAAAGGTAACAAAATATCTTTTCCTAACAGTATTAACTTTCTTTAAAATCCTGCTGAGAACCTTTAATATGGAAAAAGTAAACATGTAAATTAGTTTTTCAGAGAAATATAATTATACATGCGATTTTGTTTTCATAACCTCACTTCCTGTATGTGAGATTGTTGTTTTCTCAGAGTACTATGCCTTGCCCAATTTGTCATTAGCTATTTTCCCCACCCTGAACCAAAGAAGCCTGCCACCCTGTGTACTACTTGCTAGACCCACTAGCCTTTTCAACAAATTTAATTAGGATTGTTAGTTTTAATGTAGTTGTTACAGTGTCCTTTGATTTCATCTTTAGCCAACAGCACCCTGATATTACCAAGTCTGCTGCTGACACTGGTGATATGCAGGATAACCAGGTAAGTTTTTCAAAGATCCAGTGAAAAATATGAGGTGGCTAAAACCAGGTATTACCATAATTCTGGTAGCATGAGCTTTTTTTCTTTTTGATTAAAAACTAGAACTCTTATTAATCTGTAAGATTTATATCCTATCAGCCCAGTCAGGGCCACTAATAGTTCAGACAACTAAAAACATAAAGATGCAGATGCATCAATTACCCTCGAGATCTAGATTCTAACTGTAAATAAATGGCTTTTAAAGTTTTAAAGCCTAAATTATTATTGTGTATGTTATATTTTGATGTGTTGAAATGTTGCTATCCACCCTGGGCTGCATAGGGAAGGGAAGATTATAAGAATAAAGAATAAAGTTTAATTTAATATTTAATTAAATTAATTTAAAAATATAAAGCAAGGAACAGAGATCATTAAAGGAGTAACAGATGTCTTCACTAATTGGCTGAAGATAGTTCACTAATTGGCTGATAAAATGGGACAGATAATATCTGTGGTGAGGAAGTTCCAATCTTCATACCATAATGAAAAAGGTCTTCTCCTCAGTTTGCCACCCCCTAACTAAGAGCCTCTTGTAGTGCAGGGTGGTAAGGCAGCCAACATGCTGTCTGAAGCTCTGACCATGAGGCTGGGGATTTGATCCCAGCAGCTGGCTCAAAGTTGACCCAGCCTTCCATCCTTCCGAGATCGGTAAAATGAGTACCCAGCTTGCTGGGAGGTAAAACGGTAAGGACTGTGGAAGGGAATGGCAAACCACCCTGTATTGAATCTGCCAAGAAAACGCTAGAGGGTGTCACCCCAAGGGTCAGACATGACTCAGTGCTTGCACAGGGGATACCTTTACCTTTTTACCTTTAACTCAGAGGAGGACACCCAAAGCAAGGCCTCAGAAGATGACTGTAGTGATCAGACAGGTCCGTGTGGGAGTAGGTGGTTTCAAATGAATATCTATCATTCTCTCAATCCTGACCAAACTCTAGATCATGCAATCAGCATCTCTATCATGCAACAGAAATAGTATATGAGCCAACAATACTGTATATACACCAGACCAAATTACTTTGTGAAAGAGTGGGGGAAACTTAGTCGGGTGAAGGGGTGAGCTTTGCATAGTATTTTATTCTTTTGTATTAACACCAACTTTAGTGGATGAGTTAAAAGGAAATCATTTGATGATCACAACTGAGTAAATGTCAGATTTAATGACAACAGGAGGACTCACTCCTCATCAGAAACACTACTTTTATAGAATCTTATGGTAATTTTCGGGAAATACTTTAACTTCAGTTCTACTGTACATCAAAAGAGACGGTTTAAAAGATGATTTTGTTCTCTTTCCACTCTGCACTGATGCCTCCTAACCAGTACAACTCATCCCCTCACTTTAGGAATAAACTTTCCCTGGAAAGGCCCAGAGAGGGGGCACCTAGGAAAGACCCATAACCACCTGCACCTACTGCTGATGCCATGGGATCCATTCATTATTTTGTATGGATATTGATTTTTTTTCATATATGCACAGTAGGAAGGGTCTTACCTGATTGTAAAGTCTCTAGTAATTCATACACATAATGGTGATTTTTAAGCTATGTTCTGGGGGTTCCTTGGAATCTTGTTGAGATTTCCATGATGACAGGATAAATAATGGAACAAAATATAGCTTTCTTCCCTAGAAATACTGACCGTCACTCTTAATGTGCGATCACAGGGGAGCATTTATGTATTCTAGGACAAACTGTAAGTCCCACAGAGCAATGAAGAAGTTCAGCTTTCCTAGACAGAAGCCCACAAGAATTAGTGTGTGTACTAGAATATGCCACAAAATACTCTGCAGAGATTCTGTGACAGTTATTCATGGGACCTTGTCAAAGATTTTCAATAGGGTAGGATATTTCAACATTAGCTGAAGATTAGGCCAGAGTTACCGTTTATTTTGGATTCAGCTAGTGCCTCCCATTTTATTAATATATAACATTTCATTTGGTCCTAGACTGATGAGAATGGCATAAATAATTTCACACATCAAAGCCAGTATCTTCAACCTCCTACTCCACCTCTGCTGGCTCTGTGTAGACCTCAAGCTACTAACAGAGTATTTTCAACCGAGGGTAAGTAAATTCTTCCAAGAAATTTATAGAAAGGAATTTTAATGCTAAGTTTAAAATACATAAACTTTGTGTTAACAACCTTGTGGCCACACCTCACTTCTCCGAGGCCAAGTCCACACAGACCTCAGCTAAGAGGTTGGTCATGAGAAGGTTCGAACAAACAAAATCCAAGGAAGTAGATAATCCAACCTTCTTGTAAGTTAGTACTGCTACCACCTCTGAATGGTCCCCTAGGCGTTCAAGATGCAGAGGCAATCTTGAGACCTATCAGGGGTTTAACAGAGAACTTGACTCTGTCCAGAGACAAGACCCACAAGGCAAAAAGTTTTTTTCTGGTAGTGTAGCACAAGTAAGGCAGGCAAGGCTTCAACTTAGCTTGTTCAAGAACTTAGACACAAGACTGTAAAAAACTATTTTGTATTTATTAAGGTGCAGATATGTAAGTAATATACCAGCAGGAAAAAAATAAGAACATGGTATAGTATGGTATTCCTAACTAACACAATATACTCACAAGAATGGCAAACTTGTAAGACAGGGTTTTAAAGTCCAAAATTCATAATGCAGGTTTCAGGTACCCAAAGTTTACAGACAAGGGTTTTCTCAAAATCTGAACCAAAAGTCTGAACAAAACCTGAACAGAAAACCTGGACAAAATATGAACAAAAATTCTGAACAACATGATGTTACAATTGAAGTCCTTTATGGCTTATTCCCACATGGGGTTTGGGGTGCGTAAACCAATCAACAAAAAATGGCAACTCATTAATAATTGGGTTACTATTACTACTAGGCCAGGAGATGGAATGCTGACTCATCCAACTCAAGACCTGTTCTCAAAACAAATTTAATTGGGAACATCTGAAGCCAGTTAACTTATCAGTATACGTGGACAGTGTAACCGTCTCAAGGGCACAGGTGCAGCTAATTGGCAACATGAATTTGCACTAAAGGAAGCAAAGACTTTCTCAAGCGGCCCACTAAAGAATACACAGGGCTGAAGCCTGAACCAAAGTTTCATGACACATGATTTGAAGCATTATTTGACCACAAATATGCCTTAAATGATTTGACATTAAAAATTACATAATCTTACAGTAGGAGGTATATAAAGTATCTGCTGCTTCACCTATCAAGTACAGTTGTCTTCATGATCAGGGAGCCTTTAATTCACCATTCATAACTGACAGTAGTTTTCAAAGACATTAATCCCAATAGTTGTAATGGCTGCCTTTTGTTTGGCTAATGATCTCATGAATGAGTGAGAAGAAAATGGGGTTAATTCCATGTTTGCATCAGGAAAGTTAATCTGTTCAGTGACATCACTAACTAAGCACTGTGATAACAAACTATAAACAAATTCCCTGTCTATCTACACAGGAGATACTGGGAACTGCAGGGGAAAAGTGGTGTTGATATACAAAATCTCTCTGTGCTTGTGCAGAGAAAGTTTTACAAAATATTTGGTGGAATTTAAACCCCCATGTATTTTTTTAAACATTTCAGATTTTGCTGCATACCTGGGGAGTTCCCCAAGCATGCAGAAAGATCTGTTTAGCCTCTGTATGGCCCAATCTGCAGGTTTAGTTATCCGCAGATTGGGACCATAGGTGGCTACTGGAATAAAAGACAAGTCATTTTCAAATGATGTCTAAAGTCATAAAAACAAATCCATTGGGAACAACTGCAACCAACCCTGATTAGGAGCTGGACAAGTTTCTGAATCCTGTGAGATGTGTACATGGAGGCCAGTTGGTTTGCTGGGATTTGGATACTCCAAACCAAAACACTCTGCAATGCCCCCTGCCCTTATTTAAACATATGGGTCTTTCTTAATTTGAGATTTTAAATTTCTTTGGGTATGAGTGAGAACTTCTTTGTTCTAAATCCCTCAGGGATTGGCCAGTAGTAACTCTACAGACTTTTTCCTTTTCTTCTGAAAAGTACAACAAATTCAGAGTTCTTAAGGTAGGCTGTTTCCATCTTTAATCAACACAAATGCGATGTCTATTGGATTTCTTTTCATCAGGAAATGAGTTAAATAAACAGTTGCAACATATCAAGGCAGAAAGAAAGCATCTGGAGAAGACTAGAGAGGAGCTGATCAAAAAAGTGAAAGGCTTGCTTGAGCAGAACAAACTAAGGAGATATCATGGTATGCTGATAGTGATAAATTGAAATTTATTTTTAAATTGTTTATAAGAATTTAATTTACATTTTTATTTCACACACACACACATACTAGGGGCCAAGCCTGTTGCATTCGGGAATACAACAGGCGCTAGATTGGGGTGGTGGTGGAAGAACTCTGTGGATGGCCTCTCCCTCCCCCCAGGATCTGGAAGGGCTGGAGGCCCCTAGGAAGGAAACTCACCGGCAGGGGCAGCTCTCACCCAGCAAGGTTCTGCAGCCTGTGAGCCTCTGAGGGAAGTGGGAGGAGGAGGGGGTGGTCAGGGTGGGGGATGGAAGGCAATTGGTTGGCTGCTGGACAGACAGGCAAGCCAGTTGGAAGAGGAGGCACTCAGGAACAAGACAGCTGCCATGAGTGAGGGTTAAGTGCTGAGTGAAACATGCTCCTCCTCCGAGGCCTTACTGGAAAATATATTATGTGGAACAGATATTATGTTGTACACCGCCCAGAGCCAGCTAATGTCTAGGAATCTAATAATAAATTTAAAAGAAAAGGAGTATAGAGAAGGCTAGAAATAGAGAGTGAAATGCTTACAATATGATATGAGTAAAGCTGACAGACCCAGATAAATATAAAGGGTTGGATCCCACAGATAGTTTATAGAAGTCCAAGTTTATGCTCACAGAAGAGGAATGATCTCATCCCATTTCCCAACGGCACTACTGCCGACAGTCAAGAAAAGGCCCTCTGCCCTGGGGATAAACTTTCCTTGGAAATGGCTCCAATGGGGATGGGAAGGTAAAATTCTTGCAGTCCTTGCAGCCATGGATCACCCCACTCTGAAGTGGGGAGTAGCTTTGGTTTTGCTGGGAAGAGCAAGTTGTAGACTTGGGAGGATGGAGGTTATCCTCTTACTAATGTTGGGAGGGGGTTATGTTAGGTTTGCTTACTTTAGTGTGTTTAGTTTACTTCAGAGGTCACCTGGGTTGCATCATGGCTGACCTACTTACAAGACCTTAATTATGCTAGAGTTTAGCTGACTCAAACTTTGTTATGCTTTATTGTGAATGCTGTCTTAGTAGCTACATAGTGAGAGATATTTATACATGGAATTTAATATTTCAGGTGTGTAAATAACAAAGGATTTTTTGTTTTTAAGTTTATTCTTAGTATATTAACTGGAGTTGTTTCACAGCTCGTGACATATGGAAGAAAAAATATTTTGAAACTAAGAAAGTCACAGCTTCCTTGGAGGAAAATTTAAACAAACTGCAGGAAAATTTGGAGCTTCACTACCAGAAAGTATTAATGAAGCTACAAGCTAGGCATGTCCGGAAAAGAGGGAATAATTTAACAAAGGTAATGTTGGCTGTTCAGTTTTAGTGTCTTTGCTCAAAGAATCTTCGTATGGATAACCAAATATTTTACATTTTAAAGTACAAGCATAAGAGAGAGCCTCTCTCTCTCTGTTATGTGTGTGTGTATGTATGTATAATTTTCTCAATTATTGGTTGGTCTCATTTTTATTGAGTTGGTATTTTGAAAGCAATGTTTATATTATAAAAGTTCCGGTCCCTGAATGAGAATATTAATCTGGAAATCTCAAAATTGGTTGCTTGTCTGCATTCTCTTTTTGTATGCCAAAATGTCCATGTACACGAAGAGAAGAATTTGTTATATCCTGCTTTGTCTTGAGGAATCTCAAATGAGCTTACAATCTCCTCCCTTGCTCTGCCCACAACAGTCACCTTATGAGTTAGGTGGGGCTGAGAAAGTTCTGAGTGAACTGTGGCTGATCCAAGGTCCAGGAGAGCTGAAGGTAGAGCATTAAAGTGTGCCAGGATAAAGATTCTCTGAAATTTGCAGATCTCAAGGGATCTAAGATATGAAGGAGAAACATCGCCATAACAAAGCAGATTTGCAAACAATAATGATGGAAACTCTCTGCAGGCCCTTTTCTCTCATTTTGAGTTAACAGGTTGCTGGCTTGATCCCACCCTAATTCAAATTATATTTAAGTATTCAGGATCCCTTCCTCTTAGCTCAACAATTAGACTCATGAGAAGCGCAGTTTTAAATTAATTAAAGTCTTCCCATATGAATCATGCCCTCTGGATATTGAGGTAGTCTTGCCAAATTAATCTGAGAACCAAAAAAAAATGCTTTGTATTTCAGCTTTATCTCATCTAGGCAACATTTTCCTGTTTACATTTTTTAAGTTATTGTGCTTTTGAACCACTATTTCATATACTCCTGCTATGAGCCACTAATGGTCACATCTGATGACAGTGCCCTCTTCGCACTTTATGGAGTACAGAGGTTGCATTTGAAGTCCTCACCCCCTGCCAGAGAACACAATTACACATGAGTTACAAGTTTTCCTCAGTTCTTGTGTATGTGGTCCCTGGTTAGGAACAGGATTGTTGCATGTGGACAAGAACTGAAAATGCTCTAGAGGGTCAATGAACCCCAGGGAACATGAGGTTTCCCCACTCACGCCCTGGAAAAATGACACGAAGGGGAAAACCAAAGCCTTTTCTCCATGTGCACCCTGATCCTGATCCTAAGAGACCATTCCCGGCCCTAGGGAAGCACGCCTGGCCTCGACCAGGGCCAGGGCCTTTTCGGTCCTGGCCCCGACCTGGTGGAATGAGCTCCCGGGAGAGCTGCGGGCCCTGTGGGATCTTTCAACATTCCGCAGGGCCTGTAAGACGGAGCTCTTCCGCCAGGTTTATGGTTGAGGCCGGGGCTGATAATAGATCTATGCCTCCCCCGGGGACTCGGGTTCTGGACCCGAAGCAAAACATCATCAGGACCTCCTCTCCACCCGCTAGTAGTGGGAGGGAGGGGGGGGGAGTTGAGCTGCCATTCTTGCCATGCCGGCAATATTGGCAATGTTATTATTGTTTTATGGGGTTTTAATGGGGATTTGCGATATTGTTACCAGCCACGAGCCGCAAGGGAGTGGCGGGCTATAAATCTAATAATAATAATAATAATAATAATAATAATAATAATAATAATAATAATAACTTGAGGAGAACCCACAATTCACATCTGATGAAAGGTGGGGACCCCAGACCCATCATATGTATTCCATAATGTGTAAAGAGGGTAGATATATCACAACAAACAGCTGGGCTGGATCCAGGCTATTTGCCAGTTCCCACAGATTCTCTCTTCCTGCTGCAGATCTCCTTAATGAAATTCTTAAGGGTCTCCTATCCCCTGGAGTATCATTTTGTGCTAATTGGTGGACTACAGTGAGAGGGAGAAGGCAGGAAAGCTCTCTGCCATTGGAAAATTTAGTCTAGATCTATTTGTCCATAATGTGCATAAACGCAGCTTGTTTTCATGATTGTGCAATTCCTTCCTTCTTTAGCAGAATGCAACTGAAAGCTAAAAAGTCTGCAATCAAACAATAGTTTGATGAGAAATCTGAATGCAGTCACCTGGGCAAAATTGAATTCCTCCCCCTCCCCAACAACACGAAGAAGAGTTGGTTCTTATACGCCTCTTTTCTCTACCCAAAGGAATCTCAAAGCTGCTTACAATCACCTTCCTTTTCCTCTCCCCAAAAACAGACACCCTGTGAGGTAGGTGAGGCTGAGAGAGCCCTGATATCACTGCTTGGTCAGAACAGCTTTATCAGCGCTTTGGTGAGCCCAAGGTCACCCAGCTGGCTGCATGTGGGGGAGCGTGTAATCAAGCCCGGCTCACCAGATTAGAAGTCTACATTCCTAACCACTTCACTGAACTGGTTTGAAAGGAAGTTTAAACCAGCTTGTAGGAGGAAAAACATTATGATTGACCCAGTGGTCTACATTTAGGTATAGCGGCAAATTGGAGTTTAATTGAAGGCCTCCTGTACCAAGAAGTTATAAAGTCATGCTATGTGCATGAGAGGAGAGGCCTGGCATTTTCCTTTACTTTCACCATGCATACCTGTCAGGTTTTCTTATTCATCCTGCATTTCACCCCACTTTCACTGCAGATGTGCATTGGGATCTTTTCCCCGCTGTTCTGCATTGATTTTCCTCCAGTAAGTTCACTTTCTGGTTGCTGTTTCTGCAAGTTTTTTATAGTGATCTCATGGCAGTTTTCCCCCTTGCTTCACTCCCAAACTGAGGGTAATTCAAATGCATAATGATTCACTTGGATTTCTCTCCTTTTTTTGCCTCTCAGAGGACAATTCTCCACCCACATTGAGGTAATTCCTCCCACTCTGCACTTTCTGCCATCACCCCCATTGGTATATAAGCACCAGTACAGTCACAGTTAAGTCTAGCAATCTGTGAATTCACTGGTAATTTTGGAACGCTGGAGAAGCCTATCATGTGGTTGCTAAATCTGAAAATAGGAACAGCAAGAACAGAAGCAGAATTCACTTCCCTCCTCTAGGGACACCATTTCCATCTGTTCAAGGTCTTACACTATTGATGAGTTCACCAGTTTATTGACTGCCTGAGCCTACTGTTATTATTAATTATTGAATTTGTATAATGCTCTCCCAGAACACCCTGCAGCAGGCAGCAGGAAGCTTTCCAGAGCCACTGAGGAAAGGAAGGTGGGTTTGCTGGTGGATGTGGAAAGAAGCTGAAAGTTCATAATCATTCCTCTGTCTCACATAGTGCAGAGGGTCCCAGGGTCCTCTGCCTCATATAGTACAGAGGGTCATTCTCAATCAATCAAACAAACAATCAAATACCTTTATTGGCATAATCATAATAATAATAAAACATTTATACAAAAGACAAGGTGGTTCAGATCCCAAGTCACTTGGAGAAAATCCCATGAAGGAATTTTGCAATGCCTTCAGTTATTTGAGGGTTATGATCCAATAAAAGAAAGTGCACTATTGTTGCAGGACTGTGAATCTTGCTCGCTCCCATGAGAGGCAATATGTGCCGTTCTCTGAGATGGTTATGTTGCTCACAAAAGAGGAGACTAGGGTCATTCTCTTAATCTCATGTTAAAGGCTTAGGTAGTATGTGATTACATTAGGAGTTACAAAGGTGGAGTAATTGTAGTATGTATGATAAGTCTGATCTGATTATTTCCTAGAATTATACAATTATCCAGATTACAACTCTTCAGCATGACATTGAGCAGCTAAGAATAAAGCTAGACAATGCAAAGATGAAACTTGCCATTGAAATTAAGGTATGATAACATTTTGGAGTTGTATTGTGTCCTGGTGAAGGCCTATGACAATGCATATATAAATTTAGATCCAGAATGCCATTTAGAAGTACAGACTTTGGATGGCTGAAGGCTACAGGGCAGATGTGCTTTTTGCTCTCTGGTTTTCATTGTTTTCATTCTCTAGGCTGGTGGTCCCCAACCACAGGGCCACAGCTCCCTCTCCCCGCCCCCCCCCCCCGCAGTAAGAAACTTCCCAGGCCGCAAGCTTGCAGCCCGGCAAGCTTCTTACTTTGGGATAGGGGGGAGAGGGAAGAAGGACCGCGCAGTGCACGTGTGGCCTGGTGGTGCATGCGCCATGCACAGCCTGGCGGCACGTGCGCATCCGCACATGCGTGGTATGCATGGCCGGGCAATCGCTCTCCCTGCTGCCGCCGGTTCCCAGCCTAAAAAAGGTTGGGGACCACTGCTCTAGGCCTTTCCAGTACCCAAAACACTGGGCAGCTGAAAACTGCTACATGGTTGAGTGTTTAATGAACTGAGTCGACGTTTCTTGGACCCAACTTGCCTCCCTTCCAAGCTGTTTTCCCATTCACAGAATATACTGGGCAGGAGTTATTTCTCCATTTTTGCTGCTCCATGTGCACAGAATATTCCAAGTGGGGCTGCAAAAACAGACAAATAGCTCCATTGCCTCAGCACTGTTTCCACACAAGAAAATGGCTTTGCAGGGAAGGCAGGAACACTTAACTTCCTCTGTAGTAGCCTTCCAAGACCATTTGGTCTCTGCCTTAATTTTTTTAAAGTTATTCCCTACAGCTGCTCTATGGCTGCAGGAAACCTTAGCTGGGTCCAAGGAACCTAGACCCAACTCAGTAAAAACCTGTAAGCACTAAGAACACATTTGTTGAGGTAAATCTCATTAAATAACATAGGACTTCTGATAACATAGGACTTAGGGTTGCTCTTTGAGGAAGTGTACACTTCTGTTACCTAGGCAGTGCATTGCGCTCCTTAAGTACATGCCCTTTTTGGCATCTGGTTCACCAAAGCAGTGGACAGAATATGCACATGTGCATACTATGAATTATACTAGTGCTTCCTCTTTCTTCATTGAAAATTTCTGCACAAATCTGTTTTCTCCTTGAACTTTACAGCTTTTTCTCAGCTCAAACACAGATCTGTCCTGTGCGCCTGATTCGCATCTGTCTCATTTTGACTTTTATCTGTTCCCTCTGTTGTTGCCCCACTGTTGAAATTTAAGTTGCAAACTTTTTCTTGCCTGTGTAGAAAGTCCCTTGTAAATAAATAATAAATGCTGTTGCTAATGATACTGAGTTCCAGAAACACAGCACTTTCAGATCTGCAGTAGTTTGCCATGTTTCTTTGCCAATCTCTGTCTGCTGTTAGTGAATACATTTTCTTTAATATGTCGGTTACGGTTTGCCATTAGTAGTCAATCTGACATTTCCTTCCTTCCTTTATTTATGTATTTATAGTCCAACTTTCTCACTCAAGGCAAATTATGAAGACATGTGACCTCCCTCCCACTCCTTCCCAAAAAACAACTGCTTGGGTGTGAAAGATGAAAAGATCAGGACGTAAAAGTTACTCCATGCCTATAAAATAGGAATTCCATTTCATTCTTCATCACATAATATCTGTTTCTTTTACAGATGAGAAAGCAGGCCATATCTGATTTACAAGCACTGAAAGCTGAACTGGCACACAAGAAGATTCAGTCTTCATTAAAACTTCACTCTGAAAAGACAAGTGCCTTCACTGGCTCCAAGTTATGAAATTCTTCCTTGTGTACTCATGGAAACAAATTCTTTCCAATTTATATATTTAAAAATAGTAGAGATTTTGTATGTGCTGAAACATGAAACACAGTAATTTATCATTAAGGGCAATTTTAACATTTCTTATGCATGTGAAACATGGCACTGTTATCCCAATTCAGTAATACCAATCCATTTGTAAGAACCAAATTCAGTTGTGAAGGAGTGACATGAATTGGGACGGTTGGGAAGAATTGGTTGCTTCACCTTTGAAATTACTATAAACATCTGTATAAAAGGCTGTCAATTGTGGTCCCTGAAAGCCTTACTGGACCTAACCTCAATTCTGATGTAAGTGCCTCCTTCTGAATCAGAAAGTTTGAAAATTCTCCTCTGCCTTTCTCCTTCCTCAGGCTTGTGTAGTATACAAAGTGTGCTTATTGGATAACCTTTGCTTATAGATAACAGAGTCTCTGTGTTCAGCTGCAGGGGACAAGTGAAGAATGTGCATAAGTCATTGATCACTGAACCCATCTGGAACAATTCTTTTGCAGATGTAACACTGTGGCTGGGGATGTGTGAAGAACATGAAAATCAAATCACAAAAATTAGTCTTAACGTCATATATCACAGGCTCTGGTTTTTTATTATGTTAGAAAACAGTATGTCTGTTGTAAGGCTGATGAATGAGTGCAAATGGAGCCTGTTGACACTCTTGCTATAAACCCCTGCTAACACTCTTTATATAAATGAATTACAGAAAAACATAATTTTTAATAAGGATGGATTATAACAATATATTTTCTTGAGTAAAATAATGCTGTGAGAGAACGGCAAGAAGTTAAATTGCAAGATTTTTGGTGCCTTTATTAAGCGTGTAAGAAAACTAGATACATTTTTCTTTTGGGATTTCTTTTTTTATTTTGTTTCATATATGGATGAATGATGGATGTCTGGATATACAAGTTTCATTTTAAAAGACTGTTTTTAATTGGGAGGCTATATAGCACAGAATATTTTGTGTTTTACTGCTCAAGAAACAAAATCCATCTCTTTACAAATCTGCTTATCTGAGGTTAACTCTTTTATCTTCATATGTCAACTTAGCTACAATTCCATATCCTTGTCTAACATTACTAAACGATTTCCATACCACTGCACTACACATAATGGCAGTGGCTTCCAAAGCTGAAACCAATTCTATATGTTATGGTTCAACACAGACCTTAAATAATCCAAACAGAAGAACCTTGGGGTTTATTGGCAATTCTGTGATTGTTTTTATCACCACCCATGTTTACTTTCTGAAGAGTATGAATGTGTGTCTCTGGAATTTATGTATTATATATATATCTGCATTCATATCTTGACACTGACAATAGATTGTATTCTCCAAATCATAGATATGTTTTCATCTGACATGTGCCAGTTAACTGTTGCACTGGAATTTAAAAAATATTCTTTCATGTACATTAGCTTCTTTTTGGGTAGAAGGACTTGAAGGATTTAATATTGCAAGAGCTATACTGAAGAAAAGAGAGGTTAAGCAGGGATACGAAATTACACGTACGATGTTGCTTGAAATAAATTTGGATAGCAATTATGTTCCAGAATTCATAAACTCTAATTTTAAAAGACTGAGTGACATGTGTATTATTTTAAGCTTTGATAGCTCTGTTCACTCTCTCCAGGTATCATTTTGGTATTAGGGCTTCCCACATTGCTTTTGTCTGCTGTTGTGCCACAGAGTCTCCAGAGTAGTTAAGGCAATCCCCATTCCACATACCAATACCCCTTAAACCTTGTTCTTTCACATAAGCTGCCTTCAAAGAAATGCTTCTGGGATCATCAAACCATACTTGATGTATAATGCCTTGTGGGTCCTAAAAAAGAATGAAAGGACATGTTAAAATGCTCCTTTTAACCAATTAGTTTTACATGTTCATAAGTAAAATCCACAGAATTCCATGAGTTAGGCGTGTACTGCATTCTGGCAAATAAGCCTCCCTTCCTAATTGCACTGTGCTTTTCTGAGATGTGAACTAAAATCACGTGCTCAAGACTGCCATGAAATCATCTTTCTGCTTTAAAGACAACTGACTGGATGCTTTGTGTCTGGGCAAGAAGCCTTCTTTGGCTCAACCAAAGGAACAGAAGGGGCAATCTTGGCTGTTCTCTTCTCATCACTGAACTTGTTCTTCTGCATGGTTTTTAAAACTGCATTGGTCCCCAAACCTCTGGCAACAGGGTTTCCTAGGTACCCCTAGCCACTGGTGGGGTACGGGGAGGACAGTGGCCAGATTCACGCTGGAAAACTCCTGGTGATTTGTAGATGGAGCCTGGAGAGAACAGGAATATCCATGAGGTACGAAGCATCCATTTTATCCAGGTAAACTGGTCTCTGCTTCCTGGAAATTAGCTATAATTACAGGGAATCCCCAGGTCCTACTTGGAGGCTGCCATCCCTACCTGGCAATGCCTTTCCAGCAAGAGGCAGCAGTTAAGGGAAGGGAAAGGCAGATCTGTCTCATTCCACTCTAACAGTATATGATCCCATTCAGTGTGTGGTCCGATACAGACTTTAGTAACTGGCATTAAAGAATTCATGCTGAAGACTTCCAGAGAACCCTTGGTCAGGTCACTCTCTTCAGCCTTTGTTATCCTTCTGAACAATGAAAACAAACCTTACAGCATGATTCTGAAAACAAGCTGAAAAGGCCTATTGTCTGGCGAAAGCTCCAGAAAGCTTGCTCATGCCCTTGAAGCCTCACCAAACTGAGACACTGAGTCCGGATCCCAAATCCAAGTGGCATGTATTCTGGCCACACAAGGCCCAACTGGTCAAAAGGCTGACACAGAGGAAGGTACAAAGTAGCATGAATTATCTTCCTTTATGCTAGACTTCCCACAGATGGCCTGATCCTGCCTGGCCAAATCACATCAGTACTTCTGCAGCTAGTATGTGTTCAAAGTCAAACAATCCACCCCAGCCCAGGGTTCCTTGCAGTAATGAGATGGAATACAAGTGCAAAACTTCCTCTCAGCCTTGATGTTCCTACTATCTCATTTGCACCTGTGTCTATCTCATCTCATCTCTCATCTCTCTCTCTCTGAACTTGCAAGTTATCATGACATTCATCTCCACAGAGGAACCTTCAATAATACTAGGCTCCAAAGCTTGAACCAGTGTTGAAATGCGATCAGCAAGTTATTTGGTCCAGGCCTACTCTGAAGGGCTGATGTTTTTACACTGCAAGGTCATAAGAAACACCTGGATACAGATCAGGAATTGCAGACTCCACCAGGAAACCAGATTGAACTGGTCTAGCCTCTGAGAAACTCAGTGGGCTTTGTTCCAGGTGGGACCACCCACCAATAGAAGAAGCTGAGCCTTTTGTGCAGAGAATCACATTGCGTCTTTGTGCTCTGTTTTAGAGTCTCCATTTTTGCAAGCAGCAATGTAGAGACTGTATTTTGCAATGTCTTAAGTTCTGTGGTCCTGGTGATCTGGTGAAAGACCAGATCAGAGAGCATTATATATGTTTAAGTAAATCTGAAGCCTCCTTCTGGATCTTAAGGCTTAAAACTGCACTCTCTCAAGACATGCTAAAGATGGAATCTTATGCAGTAGGGCAGGGCAATTCCCTCTTTTTTCTCTCTCTTTCTGTTTTGTTCCTCCACTACAATAAGTGGCAAGGAGTTCAACAAAACTGGTAGCAGAGATTCTGACAAATGCTAACCAATGAATGGTTCCCAACAACCTGACATTTGAAAAGTCAAGAAATGTCTAGACCAGGAGTAGTCAAACTGCGGCCCTCCAGATGTCCATGGACTACAATTCCCATGAGCCCCTGCCAGTGTTCATAGACTATTATTATTATTATTTAGATTTATTTCCCGTCACTCCCAAATGGTTCGTGGTAGGTTACAGTGTCTTAAAACCCTATTAAAACTCCCATTAAAAGACTTTAAAATGTCACAGCATGGCGGCACAATAATAAGATCCTCTTCCTACCCCCCTTCCTAAAAAAAATCTGGAGGGCAGTTTGACTACTCCTGGTCTAGAGAGAGGCCAGTTCCTTAATATTGCTGGGGAAGGAGAAACAAGGTGAAGCAACCCTTCAACTTCCAATTCTGAGGGCTAGGGAGCACCTGTGGCATAATGGTTATTATTAACCCATTTCAGTTATTTGTTCTTAGCTCTTTCTTTCCATTCCCCTACTTAAAAAAAATATTTGTTGATTTATTCTTTCAGCAGTACTCTTTCAACATACACACACATGTGAAAGACGATAACAAAGACGCTGGAGTTTTGTGTTGTGTAGTTGTACATGTATGGTGGTGGGTTTCGGAAGAATTGTTTACTTATTTGTTTATATTATATTTATATATGTAACATGGCTTACATAATTTAGGAGATGATGATGGACCAATATAACTATTTTCACATAGAAAAATAAAAGTTTAATTTTGTTAAGTACACAGAAGTATTCAGATAACCTTACCAGGTATTCATAATATGGAGCTTTCTGTTCCTCATTCCACAGAATACCAGACATGGAAGTATTTGCCCGATTCATTATTGCGCTATAGGGGATCTGACGTCCTGCTGCATCACTGCATGGGGCTCCACGGAAAGAGACTTCTTTAATGGAACATACATTAGACTGAAGAAATGAAGCTTGTGTTACACAGATACACTGAATCTTCAAGAGGAGATAGATTTAAAAAGATGCAGAAAGACTACTGAAGGCAGACAAGAAATTAGATATCTAATGAGAGGCAATTAATATTTTTGGTTCTCCAAATCCTATCCAACTTTACATGAAGGGGGTTTCACTGCTTTCAAACAATGCAGCTATTTCAGAGAATCCAAACTGTGGCAGAGGAGAGTTTGTGTCATACTACATTTGTAGAACTGGAGTACCAGCGGTTATGTGTGGATCAACACAGCGCAACTGAGGCACCTGGTAGGAGCATCAACTCTTGGCTGAACTGACCAGAACTCAGAAGCTAGGCAGTGTTGGCCTTGGTTAGTGTTTGGATGTGAGACCCCCAAGGAAGTCCAGGGTCATGACACTGAGGCAGGCAATGGCAAACCACCTCTGAATGCCTCATGCCTCAAAAACCTTGTGGGGTCACCATAAGTCAGCGGCAACTTGACAGCAATCTCCACCACGCTCACATTTTCAAGTGGCTGGCAACGTGGTCCCTGCTTTTATTATTTTGAAATAGTCCAGGAATGTAATCAAGTATTGAGATCAGGAACTCTTTGATTAAAGGGCTGATTACTGTAAGTGTGGTAGTCTATTCAGGGTGCTGCCCCCACTTGGGGTTTCCTCTCCTTTACCCCAATGGTACCTGCACGTATTCCTTGCAAGGTATTAATATAGCATCATAATTTATATAAGTGAGTGCTGGATAATTCTAGAGTCGTTAATTGTGTTAGTTTGTTGCAGTTAAGGAGGTGGATAGGGGTATAGATATGGCTTTATTAAGCCATAGATATGGCTTTAATTAAGACTTAAATAACAATACAAATATACTAACCAAGAAAAACAATAAATAAGGAAGAACAGAATACTACCCAACAGCATAGCTTCTTTTGAAGTTAACAATAGGAATGAAGTGTGAAATACTTTAGATGCAAATTGTCTTTGAACTGTTTAAATAAAAAAGACTACTTAAGAAGCTCACTAGTAGAAAGAAGACAGGGTCCAGATGAATGGCCTTGCTCCATCAGTCTTTAGGCCAATCAGAAAGACCAGAGAACATCTCCATATCTGTTTTAGCTATTACAGTGCATCTCTGGCAGAAGCCATAGCTGGGCAGTTCTGTCCTATTTGCTAAGCTCAAGGTCCTGCTTTAATGATTGCAGCTGTAGGGAGCAAATTTAGGACTGGGTGGAAAGTAATACAGGCGATGACAGCAAAGCACTACAGGTAAATACTGCTCAGAATCAGTGCATAACAAAAATATGTTTAGATTGCAGACTTACTATTGATAAGGACAGACATGAATAATCATAGCCATACCACGGAACACCCATCACAAGCTTCTTTGGATGAATGCCCATGTGAATGTAGTCATTATATCCTAATGGAATATGAAATGAAAAGTTACCTGATTTTTTTTTTATTCCATGCCTAAAGCTACATTTGTAATGTCAGCAAATCAAAGGCCACTCAAGCCAACATTCAAGATGTAACTAGGTCTACGTGTCTCTTTTAAATGCAAGGGCATCTTTGGAGAATAGCTTTGTGCTCTTTAGTTTCTCACATGACTTATCCAGTATTTTGCTCATGCAGGCAACAGCCTACGTGGGAACAGATGTTAACAGAAACTAAAGCAACTACGTGGCCTTCTAGCCAAAACAAGAACAGAGGTGATATATCTACTTTCTCAGTTAATCAAAATACATACTGCAGCTCTGCAAAACACGGCTTTTAAGGCATGGCATTGCCATACAAACAAAATCAAAGGAAGCGAATACCTATAAACACTCCTTATCTCAATTACGGAGTTTGGGTTGTTAGCCACAGGACTGGATAACTGTGAACACAGAATTTCAAATCTAGTGCTAATGGCACAAGAAATGGCTTTTCATAGTACATCACTGGGGCTGGTTCTTACCAGTTAAGGTCTGGTTGTATGGAGCGTTGGCTCTTGCTATGCAGTCTGTCCATACTTGGCTCTGCTCATCATAGGACATGACAAACACAAAATCACAGGAATGAGCAATCTCAGCATAGTTATAATATCTTTTGTCTATGCCTCTTGGAGACCAAGCCACATCAAAGGTCACCTGTAGGAGGGAGGAAAAATAACTCAGATTCAGAAAAGGCAACAGTTTTCCATAGAAGGCATGATAGTTTTATAAAGATACTAGCATAATTTTTCCAAGGGAAAACAAAGGATTGTGGCTTAAGAATTCTAATGAGGCTACAGTTAAACTGGGAGGAGAGGTTTCTAAGAGTTCAGATACAGACTTCAAAAAGTGTTCAAAGGAATTTGATTCATTTCACATTAAAGGTTTATCAGACAGTTGAGTTTAACAACAGCATCTTGCCTGCCATTCCAATAACCCTGCTAATTTATTCAAAACTGATTTGATGTATAAAGCCTGAAAATGCCATCATATTGGAAGAATTTTACAAAGCGTGCAGTGTTTTGTTTGACAGCAAAGGAATGTGTGCCTAAAATAGGCTAGCACAGCTCGTGATGTACGAAGCCATAAGCAGCCCACCAGCTCTGCAGGCTTGAAATAACGTGGTTTTGCTGCCTGGCTAGATTACAAAACAGGAGGCACCTGGTGGACCATGACCTATGATTTGTGAACTGCTTTATACTTAATGAATCACCACTTGCACAGGTTTGGTTGGTTATTGGATACACTGTTTAAGGTTGGTTATTGGATACACTGAACATTCTATATGTGTTTTTTAACTAATGTGCCTTTTCCATCGTTTCACTAAAGATTTCAGTTTTTTGCTAAACTGCTGAACACTTGAAATACCTCAGGAATCCCACAGAGGTATGTGAAATTTCTTAGTCATTAGAAGTATTAATTAGTTCAGGGAAACTGTATCATTATACCGATTACCCCTACTGTGAACAGTTTCTATGCTTTTCTTTATTATATTTGAATTTTACAGAGTGTTTTCTACACAGGAACAGGCTTGAGTGCCAATACAGGGCAGTGGCAGTACCTTTTCAAGAGCATCAAATCAGGGGCAAATAACTGGCAGCAGGACATGGGGGCATGTGACAACAGCAATGCCACTATATAACCTGGAAGTAACAAAGGGTAGCTCTAGGAATTACCAGAAACACTACAGTTTAACCACAGAATCTGAGGCAATTCCTAAAGTCACTCTATCAATTCTGGCCTATACTGGCTGTGGCATGGTGACAATTTTGAAGCTGCTGTTGTTTTTTCTACCCATCATCACTCAGAATGGTAACAGACAACAGGCACTAGTAGCAGGAGGTCTCCCACTGTACTGGGAGGTCTGACAAGCCTAGGAAGATGTTATTGTTACATTTCACTTTGCACTCCCTGCATTTGATGGGCCTTTAAACCTGTTGTTTGCAACTTTCCCACCTTCATATCTTCATCTATGTTTGCCAGCATTGAATGAAGTACATTGGATAATGTGGGCTTTTGCCCACAACACTTTATGGAATATTGGTTAATCCTTAAAGATTCTTGTTTATTTTGTAAGTCCTTCAGTGCAATATATAAATTGTTAAGAACTTAAAGACTCTGGCTAACAACCCCTGGGATTGATAAACCATGGTGACTGACAGATGGGAAACCATATGAGTACGAGAAAATGCATTTACAATCACAGTTGCTCAACAAAAATTGAGTCCAATAGCACCTTTAAGACCAACTTCAGACCAACACAGCTACACACTTGGATCAATCACAGTTGCTGTTTGTACACAATTGAAAATACATGCAAACTGTTCAAATGCAGAGAATTTGTAAAATGTTCAACTAGGGTGACCATAACTAGCAGATAGCTTGGGAACCAACCCAACTGAGCATGTCTGCCAACAATCTCACTCCCTGTCATTAGAAAGAGAGCAAACCCTCACTTCCTTCAGGACGAAAACAAAACAGAAGATTGGCTCTTACCAGACTGTCTGGTGGTGAAATTGAGAGCCCTTTGACTACCTGAAATGGCTTCGCTGGGGATCATGGATCCTGCATTGACAAAAGCCATGTACGACAGAGAAGGTAAAAAGCAAAATTGAGGAAGACTGAGCTAAAAAACTGACTGGATCCAGCCCAGTGTCTCTTCCACAAACAAGATGGAGAACATTAGCCATTCCCCCCACCCCACAAGCTATTTACCATTGCCCTCACCACCTATGATAGCCACACTCCCCTTTCTCAAAATTTCTCAAAAAGTATCCACATGCTCAGCAATGTTTGGGATCTCTGCATTAGCATATCACATTTCATAATGTGGACATAAATCTCTTTTTGCAGAACAGTGGTTTGTTTTATTTGCACCTGTGATCCCGGAATTTCTTTGTGAAAAGCTTCTGTTGTTTCTTTAACCAAGGCTGTTAAGGCATAGTATTCTGGTGAATACTTATTAACCATTTGTTCAATATCTATGTTGATTCCATCCATATATTGCGTTTTGGCAAGCTCCACCTTCTGATCTATCCAAGCTGCTCTGAAGGCAGGATCAACAATTTCCTTCACAGGTACATCTCCTAAAGAACCAGTGAGGATCAGAATTGACAAAGTTTATTGCATTGCTATGAGGGAGAAAAATACAGAGCCCCTTGTCTCCATTCCATTCCTAAACATCTTTACTCAGAGGTAAATCCCAAAAAACTCAAAAAGACTTTGTGTAGAAGTACAGCCCTGTCAACTCATTTAATTATAATAATCAGAAATAAAATAAACACTGTAACATCAATGCTACCAATCAACTAATACGACCCATTGAGCCAGGTGAATAAAGCACAGGACTGTTACAATGCTGGTGACTATCTATTCATCTGCAGTACCATTACCAACCTTTTGCAGAAGGCTGCTTCACCACACAAAATTCTTTTAGCAGACTGGGATACATTAATTTTTCTAGACCTTCTGTAGGTCTTCTACAAGGGAAAATATTCCTAGGAAAAGTCAGTCTTAATAATTTTGCAATCCCTTCATTTTACTGATAGTATCTTACTGATATTTATTTTATAATTCACATATAGATCATCTCCAGACTAGAGAGAGCAGTTCCTCTGGAGAAAATCGCTGCTTCAGAGGGTGGACTCCATAGCATTATATAACACTGAGGTCCTTCCCCATCCCAAATTGGTGAGGGAGGGGTATGGGATAGAAGAGGGTTTTATGTTTTTAAACTTACTCTTTTTGTTTGTTTGTTTTTTGCTATTGTGAGCTCCCACAGGCTAGCTGGTCTAGGAGTGGGGGCATAGAAATCAAATAAATAAATCAAATAAATAATACAGAAATCCAGGAGCCATTCCCAGCTCCACCCTCAAAGTCTCCAAGTATTTCCCAACCCAGAGCTAGCAAACCTAGGTTAGATGCCAAGAGAGGCTAGTTAAGATCAAGATGTATAAGTCACTGAGGGATGTATAGCTAAGATTGGATTAAAGCAGTTGGTAAGATATGTGAATAGCAGAAAATTATCATACAAATAAAAGAATTAACAGACAAGATTTGAGAACCAGGTTTCAGTCCAGTGGCGCCTTTAGGATCAATAACGTTTAATTCTGGGTATAAGTGAGAACTGAGTGACTTAACATATGTAGATTTACACTTCTTCAAATACATTGAAACAGACTGCCTCAAGCCTTTTATATAGGTGTGGGGGGGACAAATTGACAAAGGGCTAATTAGAGTCAAGATGCATAAGTAATATGTTTATATGTAAGCAGACAGTTAAGTTAGCCTGGTTCCAAATTGTTTAAGGCTTTATAGTAGCGACCCCCAACCTGTGGGCTGCGGACCACATGTGGTCCTTCGACTAATTGGAAGTGGGCCGCAAAGGACACCTTCTCCCCCCCCCCCGGCCCTTTACTTCATCCCCCCGGCCCTTTACAACACACTTCGGGTGTCATTGTCTCCCATCACTCCCAGATGGGACTATCTTATTGCAGAGAAACAAGCTCAGGGTTCCCATTGATTTGTCATTGTCATGAGTTAAAATTTCCATGAGTTAAAATGTTCCTTATGTTCATTGTTGTGGCATGTCTGTATCTTATTTTGAAGGGATGTTTAAACATTACCATAGCGATCAGAGAGTGTTAGGGCAGTGGTTGAGAGTAGAGGAGTAAACTACCCCCCCACCAGGCCTCAGTAAAATTGTCAAGCGTTAAGTGGTCCCCAGTGATAAAAAGGTTGGGGACCACTGCTTTATAGGACACTTTCAACTATTTGTGTTGTTCCAAAGCCAAACAGAAAATCAGCACATTTATTTCAATGGAGGGGAAATACAGTTTCAATTAAAATGTTTTGTGTATTCTAGACCTACTGCCGTTTCTGGACAAGGAAAGCCCCACACGCAGCACAGTACACCAGTGGTAGACTGAAGTCCTGTGGACACCTACATAATAATGAGTCTTATTTCCAAGTAACCATATATTTAATTTATGTTGCACACAAACATCCCTGGGCCAGGCAGGGAAGGGCAGCATATAAAATTATTATTATTATTATTATCATCCATATTACTCTGAAGAGAACATACCTTTTAAAACAACCCTGGATCCTCTTGAATGAGCATAACACATGAGCTCAGGGTCATATTTTCCAAAAATGGCCACAGTTGTAATTTGTGACCAGTCATAGAACTTCCAATCCTTCCCACCAACCTGAAACACAAAAACCTGCAGGGGCATAGCAAGAATAATATATTTATTAGCAGGCTGAATTTCTTTCTTTCCAAGCTTCACATGGATGACAGGAAAACCTGACAGTTACACATTCTATCTCTCTTTCTCAGCACTATATGCATGACTAGCAAGTCTGTCAGGAAAGCCCCCAGATTACATAGTCAAAGAAGAAGAGCTGTTTTTTATACCCTGCTTTCCTCTACCAGAAGAAGCCCCAAAGTGGCTTGCAAACACCTTTCCTTTCCTCTCCCCACAAGTAGGTGAGGCTGAGAGAGCTGCAAGAACAGCCGTAATAGAACTGTGACTAGCCCAAAGTCCCCAGCTGGCTGCATGTAGAGGAATGGAGAATCAAACCTGACTCTCCAGATTAGAGTCTGGCGCTCTTAACCACTACACCAAGCTGGTTCTCTAAATAAATGTTCCTAAAACATAAACAGTAGATTGCCACCAACTTTAGGTATTTATCCAGTCTAAAAGGTTAAGAGGATCCACATTTTAAAAAATTGTATGACAGCACCTGTTAGTTCAAGTAAATCAATGCTTTATTGAAGATATTAACTGAAACTTGCAGGTAATTTATAGTACAAGGATGTATATTATTATTAATATAAACCTCTTATTCAATATCACCTTCAAGACTTATTGACTAGTTAGAGATCAACTTATTTAACATTCAAATAGGTGTTTCCCCAACTTTGAGAAGAATGATTCTGAGCAGAATAATTGTGAGACAGAGAGAACAATACATCTTCCCTGCAATTGCATCGCGTCTTCTCCAGGTCCTCACTCTCAGAGTCACTTTACTAAAAAGGAAAACTTACAGGACTTTGTTACACTCATTGGCATTTAACATGTTTAGCCCTGTGCAGAGGTTATGTTGCATTCTGGCAGCAGGAGCCCACCAACTGTGCATTTTGCGAGTACAATTCAAACAATCACTGCATCATATGAATGGGATGGTATGTGCATTTTCCGTGCCAATATAAGCTTCCGTTCTGAAAAACCTAAAATCTACAGCTCAATTCAGACAACATGGCAATCACATGGATTTCATTCCCCAAAATACAAATGAATGTATCAATCCCCCAAATCATTTTTGCTTTGTAGAAAAACACCTTTGGGATTCAATAATTTTGAACAAAGATGACAGGGAGATTAAAAAAAAAAAGATTGTAAAGAGGATTAAGCAATTGTATCTCCTTTTCTCCATTCAAAATTGCTCACTCACTCATATACACATGAGCTCTGAATAATGTTACATTTATTTGCATGAATAGACTGATGTTCCTTAGATACAATACAAGAAGAAAAATTGGTTTTTATACCCCGCTTTTCTCTATCTTGAGAAGTCTCATAATGGTTTATAATCATTTTCTCCCCTCTCCCCACAATAGGAACTTTGTGTGGTAGGTGGGGTAAACTGCCCAAGGTCACTCAGCTGGCTGCCCATGGAGGATTGTAGAATCAAACCCCATTCTCCAAATGAGAATCCACTGCTCTTATTCATTATACCATGTTGGCTCTCCAAAACAAATAAGGAAACTTTTTAATTACTATGGATTTATTCTTTTTGTTGTTGTTGTTTACTAGTTTTAATATACTGCCCCTCCCTGCATGCAAGCTCAAGGCAGTTCACAATACGTGTTACACATACATCATCTATAAAATCAGAGTTTAAAACATGATTAAAACTTATGATGCTCTGTTTCACCTGCTCAGTTCGTCAATCTGCCTTCTGGTCTGTCCCACAGACAGCGTGCTCTTCCAATTGTGTTCCAGTTTGGACCCATAGATTTCATTGGATGCTAGTTCTGGCCTCAACCAAAGGCCTAGTGGAAGAGTGCCATTTTGCAGGCCCTGTGAAACTTAGGTCATTCCATCAGGGTCTGGATCTCAACTGGCAACTCATTCCACCAGGCTGGGGCTACAGCCAAAAAGGCTCTGGCCCAGAAAAAGGTCTTTGGGCCAGGGACCACCACCATGTTGGTATTAGATCTTAAAAGTTCTTCTGTGGTCTTATTGGGGCAGGCGGTCCCTTAGAACTGCAGATGTCTGTTAAGCCAAACTTGCAAATTTCAGTTAGTCTTTCAAACTTTTGCATATTCTTTGCAACCGTCTTTCATAACATATACCATTTGACATATTCCATTTAGAAAGGTTTTTTTTAAAGAATATGCCTGTAATCACACATAGAGCTAATACTGAAATAGTGCTGGCTCAGTACACTTGACCAGCTAATCCCATGCTAGAGTTAATGATTAAGAACCACCATATCTTGAATTATGCAAAGATGGAAGGACTTTCAAAGGGCTCTTTAGCACTTTCCTTCTCAGCATTAATAGTTACAAAAGGTCTACCTGAGCCCACTATTATGCACTTCAAACTTTGCTTCATTTTTCAAGTGAGAATTTTGTTGCACAATAAGTAACAATCTCCTTCTATGCTTTTTATTGATACAATTGTTGCTGTCTTCAAGTAGTTTTAACTTGCTTGGGTTGCGGGGGGCGGGAAAGGACGAAAGGAACGTTTCAGATACATAAATACACCTCTATTGTTCTGAACACTGGCGATAAGTGTTCTTTAACACAGATGAAGAGAGAGAAGAGTTATTTTAACATCTATGAACTTTGGTTTGGCATGCACTCAAAGGCAACAGAAGACCCGCTGTGTCCCAGTTTGCTTCTTTACTTATTTCTTATTATGCTTATAATACCGCTTTGTTGGTTTGGGAGAAAACCAAAGAGCAGAGTGACTTGGCCTTGCCGTGGAGAGCCACGCTTCTGCGTCCTTAAGAGTAGGCAGAAAGGTAACCGCTGAAGGCCGGATATGTCACGAAGGAGGGCAGCGGATTCCTGCCTAGCGAATCAGCCCCACAGCGCTATGCTAACCTGCAGGACAAATCAGGCACCACAACAGACAGGCCGCCCGTCACTAAGGTTCGGCTAACCGGAGGGTCCTGAGCTCCCTCGCCAATCCCCGTCTGCGCATTCTCTCCCCGCCCACAAAAGCCTGGGGACAGCTGCGCACGCGCACCTCGAACTCTCTGGTGCCGGAGATGGGGTTGCACAGCGAAGGGTCTTCGCAGGGGCACGTGCCGCAGCCCAGCCGCAGCTGCAGGAAGAGCGCCGTCAAGAGCCATGCGCCGCTTCGGCTGCTTAGCAACCGCTTCATGCTGCTGGGCCCTCCTCGCGAGTCAGCGCCTCCGGCGGGGGTGTCGTGGTTGAGGATCGGCCTTGGAGCCCCGGGAAAAGCCCGTCGCTGTGCCTCGGGTGCTCGCCTGCCGATTGCTTATCTAATGGGCAAGGTGGGGGCGTGGCCCTGGCCCGAGCGGGCGGGCGGGCGGGCGGGAGCGCTCCGGGGAACCGGCGCCTGGAAGCCCTTGGGGCTGTGGAGGGAGTGACCTTCGAAGAGTTGCTTGTCGGGAAGACCCTTATTGATGGCTGCAAATTAGAGAAAGTGGGACAGAAGGGAAGTGAGAGTTCTCGCAAGGGTTTCCTCTGTGCAATGCGGCCCTTGCCCGAACGAACAGAGGGCGAATTCTGGCAAAAGGGCGTGTGACGTGATCACAAGGCAAGCGCAAAGGGAACTGGAAGTAGGTTGCTCAGACAAATGCAGTTCTTTAAATAGATCCGGGAGGAGGGTGATTGAGAGTGCAGGATTAGCAATATTTTAAATGTTTGAGTGAAAGCGTGTTGGGCTTCTTTAGAAATCATTGACAGATCTGAAAGTAATAAGTCTCTTAAGTCCAGATGGCAAACACCAAGGTCTCATGTACAAGCAATAATAAAAAATCCATACAATGTTATTTAAAAACACCAAACGTCGCTGTAAGTGGCATCCTTACCGAATTTGACATTTATTTATTGAAATACTTATGCACTTTCTAAGGAGCAACCCACAAGGTGGTTAATCTGTAATAAATAGTAAATCCTAATGGGATCTCATAATAGTGAGTTGTCTCTCAAGAACCTAAGACCCAGACTATTGACGGCTTTAAAGATTAAAACCAGCAATTTGAATTGGGCCTGGAAACTAGCTCACAAAAAATTGGCATAACATGTTCCATGTAGCTAGCCAATCATGAAACTAGTTGTAGTTTCTAGACAATTTTCAAAAGGCAGCCCCAGTAATTTTATTTGTATACCACCCTTCTCTGAGGCTCAGGGTGGTTCACATGGAACATAAAGAATACATAAAACTTTGTTTCTGCATAACTTGACATATAAATGGACTGTATAAATATAACAATAGCAACCATAACTGAAGGTAACAGTCTAATTTATAACAGTTCAAACAGGTCCATGGTTCAGGTGTATGAGTTCTTGGGAGGGAGGTTCAGGGGCCCTGCAGACGTTACTGATTTTGTTTGCGAACTAGTCTAAGCTGGTAAAATGCAACCTTGGCTGCTGCTGTTGCCTCCAGATCCTCATGTTGCAAGCCTGTCTAACACAGATAAACCACATATTCCTTGATTAAGCATGTTCCTTGACACTACTTGTCTCTTCTAATTTAAACTTCAGTGGTTAACATCCATTAAATCCACAATTCATCCCAGAGACGGATTCAGGACTTCCTTTTATAGGAAGGCAATATAAAATGAGAAAATCAGAACCCCAGATTTGAACAGATGCATGTAGCAGTCAAGTTGCAAAGGAGACCCCCTGTAAGTCAAAGGCCATGGCATAGAAATGAAGTTTCCTGGTGTTCCCTGGAGCCAAACGATCTGAAAGTGCTAGAACAACTGCAACACTTCCCCTGAATTCACTGACTCGCCACATTGCCAATGCAGAGATATGGGGGCCACTTTTGCAGTGGTTGATTTCCTTTCTCTAAGGTTGGTACAGAATTGCCATCAGGGAAGAGCAGTCACACCATTGCCAGCTCCAGTGCAGAATATCATGGTGCAATTCTGTAACTGATACTATTCAGTATCTTCATGTGCCCTCTAGCTCAGTTTGTTCAGAGATATGGGCTAGGATGTCACCAGTATACGGATGACACCCAGCTCTATCTGTATGTGAGTGACCAGCTGAACACTTCTCCTGAATCAAGTCAAGTCAGATTTTATTGCATGTAGCCATAGGCCATCCTTATCTACCCATGGTTCCTCTATATATTTGTGAAACAGCCTTGGGGGTCGGACATGTCTGGCTGTCCAAGTTGGAATAGGGCCCCTGGAGCTCCTGCCCTCCATCCCTGGACTCTAGCCCCTTTGCTCTTAGACGCGCCTCAGTGCCTGGAGCCAGCAGCAGGTAAGGGGAGAGGCCCCTGGGCACAGGGTCATGGTGGAGGGCCTGCTAACGAGGGCCTCCGGGCCTGCTAGGCTAGCCCTGTTAACGAGGGTCTCTTGGCCTGCCAGGCTGGCCCTGCTAACGAGGTCCTCCTGCCAAGCAGGGCCTGCTAACAAGGGCCTCCCATCCTGCTGACTGCCTGCTAAGGAGCTCTGACCTGGGCCTGCTAACGAGCTGGCCAGCCCCCACCTGCCCCACTTGATCCAGCTGCGAGCTGCAGCCCAAAGCCACCTTAAGCTGCCTGGCCAGGGGAGGGGGCCCTTTCAAGGCCCATTCTTAGGAACAGGCTTTGAAGCTAGTTACAATATAAAAGGAAAATATAAAAGGATTTAAAACATTTCAAATCAGTAATAAAAAAGTAAATGAGAGAATGTGCAATCTCAGAAAATAATTAACATTATAAAAACATTTCCAGATTACATACATCCACCTATCCTATAGCTATTCTAGGTATTTGCTCTCTGCAGGACCACTTTGGCCCTTATTTTCTTTGCCACAAGGGCAAATAATGACATTTGGTTGGAAAGTGAGAATGTAAAGTGGGAGATCCTCCAGAACGTAGGCTCCACAAATACAGAAGCATTGATTCTCCCAAATCTTTGGCCAGGTGTCTGACTGCTGTGACAGGGAGCTCCAACACAGCTGCCTGACACTAAATCCCCTGAAGATGCCAGTCCTCTGGCAGGGTAGGAAGGAACCAGAAGCAGAAGCATTCCTCCCCAGTCTGGACAGGGTACAACTGGAAGCAGCACACACTGGAACTTGGGGGTAATCTTTGACGCCTGCCTCACAATGGAGGTGCAGATCAGATTACAAGGGTAGCTCAGCAGGTGTTTTCCCACCTGCACCAGGCCGCAGCAATCCATGGCATCAGTTACATGCAGGCTAGATTTCTGTAACTTGATTTATACATGCCTACCCTTGATTTAAGAGCCCCTTGTGGCGCAGAGTGGTAAGGCAGCAGAAATGCTGTCTGAAGCTCTGCCCATGAGGCTGGGAGTTCAATCCCGGCTGCCGGCTCAAGGTTGACTCAGCCTTCCATCCTTCCGAGGTCGGTAAAATGAGTACCCAGCTTGCTGGGGGGTAAACGGTAATGACTGAGGAAGGCACTGGCAAACCACCCTGTATTGAGTCTGCCATGAAAACGCTAGAGGGCGTCACCCCAAGGGTCAGACATGACCCGGTGCTTGCACAGGGGATACCTTTACCTTTTACCCTTGACTTTGATATGGAAACTACAGCTGTTGCAGAATGTGGCTGCTAGGGTCCTTATGAGGACCCCATGGAGAGCACATGTTTGGCCTGCTTCCCAGCTGCTGCACTGGCTATCATTGAATTCCAGATCTGCACAACTGTATTTAACCCCAGCTGCAGTCTTCTACCAATTTCCTTCAAATAGCTGGAAAAGGAAATGGGAAACTATTTCAAGCATACATTTAATCTTGGGTTGGAAGCTTGTTCTCCCTTTTACAAGCTTATCAAATACAGTACATAAGCTGAGGACCAAGTAAAGCACTTTAAGGATAGTGTGTCCATGTAACCTTGAAGAATATTGACTTTCTCCATGGAATAAAGATATTGATGATGATGTCATTTGTTCAGTCGTGTCCGACCCTCGGCGATTCTATAGGAAAGTTTCTGCCACGTGTCAATGACCGCTTCTTTTAGTTGGTTCATGGTCATTTCTGTGTCGGCTTACATCGTGTCGAGCCAGCAGATCCTTTGGCGACCACGTTACCTTTTGCTACTGACCATGCCGAGCATTAATAATTTTTCTAACAAGTTTGATTGCATGATGTGTCCAAAGTAAGTGAGCTTTATCTGTAATATCTTGCCTTATAATGACATAGTTGGTTTGCTCCTCTCTAAAACTGTCTTGTTGGTAACTTTGGCTGTCCATGGTATTCACAGCATTCGTTTCCAACACCATAATTTGAAAGCATCTATTTTCCTCCTCTTCTTTCTTTAGGGTCCAGCTTTTGCACCCATAGCTTGTTATGGGGAAGACAATGGTGTTGACTAGCCAGCATTTTGTGTTAAGGCTGATATCTTTACTTTTCCATATTCGGTTCATGCCTAACATTGTGTTCCGGCCCAGTGTTATTCGCCGTTTGATTTCACGGCTGCATCCACCACTTTGAGTGATCATAGAGCCAAGAAAGATGAAATCATCAACACATTCAATGTTGTTATTGTCAATCGTGACTTTGGTGCTACTGCCAGTAGTTGTCATAATCTTGGTCTTTTTGATATTTAAGTATAACCACATCTTTTCACTTTCTTCTTTTAGTCTCTTTATCCAGGTCTTCATATCATGCTCCGATTCCGCAAAGAGAGTTGTATCATCCGCATAGTGGATGTTACGACCTCCAATTTTTACTCTGATCGTAGATTCTTCCAGATTAAGCTTCCGCATAATTACCTCTGCATAAAGGTTAAAAAGAAAGGGTGATTAGATACACCCTTGTCTCACTCCTTGGCTGACCTTGAAAGATACTGCTTTGTACAAATAACTTGGCAAGATGTCTTTATTTGAAGTACTTGCTTTTATAGCTATGCATATTTGCATACGGACGTATATGCTGATCACATTGTGGAAATATGTAAATGGTCTATATTGTGCCATGCACTTTTGTAAGAAGCATGACATGTTACAGTTTCTAACGTGACACTGCAAAATAGAAATAGAATCATAGAATCATAGAGTTGGAAGGGGCCATACAGGCCATCTAGTCCAACCCCCTGCTCAACGCAGGATCAGCCCTAAGCATCCTAAAGCATCCAAAAAAAGTGTGTATCCAACCTTTGCTTGAAGACTGCCAGTGAGGGGGAGCTCACCACCTCCTTAGGCAGTCTATTCCACTGCTGAACTACTCTGACTGTGAAAATCTTTTTCCTGATATCTAGCCTATATCGTTGTACTTGAAGTTTAAACCCATTACTGCGTGTCCTTTTCTCTGCAGCCAATGGAAACAGCATCCTGTCCTCCTCCAAGTGACAACCTTTAAAATACTTAAAGAGGGCTATCATGTCCCCTCTCAACCTCCTTTTCTCCAGGCTGAACATTCCCAAGTCCCTCAACCTATCTTCATAGGGCTTGGTCCCTTGGCCCCAGATCATCTTCGTCGCTCTCCTCTGTACCCTTTCAATTTTATCTACGTCCTTCTTGAAGTGAGGCCTCCAGAACTGCACACAGTACTCCAGATGTGGTCTGACCAGTGCCATATACAATGGGACTATGACATCTTGTGATTTTGATGTGATGCCCCTGTTGATACAGCCCAAAATGGCATTTGCCTTTATTACTGCTGCATCACACTGCCTGCTCATGTTTAGTTTACAATCCAGAAGTACCCCAAGGTCTCGTTCACACACAGTGTTACCTAGAAGCATATCCCCCATCCAGTAGGCATGCTTTTCATTTTTCTGACCCAGATGCAGAACTTTACACTTATCTTTATTAAATTGCATCTTGTTCTCATTTGCCCATTTTTCCATTGTGTTCAGATCTCGTTGAACTCTGTCTCTATCTTCCGGAGTATTTGCCAGTCCTCCCAATTTGGTGTCATCTGCAAACTTGATGAGTAGTCCCTCCACCCCCTCATCTAGATCATTAATAAATACGTCAAAAAGTACCGGGCCGAGTCCTGAGGTACCCCGCTACTCACATCTCTCCAGTCTGATGAAACACCATTGACAACAACTCTTTGAGTATGGTTCTCTAACCAATGCCCTATCTACCTGACTATCTGAAAATCCAGATTGCAGTCCTTCAGCTTATCCATCAGAACGTCATGAGGAACCTTGTCAAAAGCTTTACTAAAATCCAAGTAAATGATATCAACTGAATTTCCATGATCCAGCAAACCTGTTACTTGGTCAAAAAAGGAAACCAGGTTGGTCTGGCAAGACCTGTTGGAGACAAATCCATGCTGACTTCCTTGGATCACCAAATTGTCCTCCAGATGTTTGCAGATCGCTCCCTTTAATATCTGCTCCATTATCTTCCCCACAACAGAGGTCAGACTCACTGGTCTGTAGTTTCCCGGGTCATCCTTCCTCCCTTTTTTGAAGATCGGAATAACGTTTGCTCTCTTCCAGTCCTCCGGGACATCTCCAGTCCTTAAAGAGGTCCTGAAGATGATGGACAAGGGCTGTGCAAGTTCTCTGGAAAGTTCTTTGAGCACTCTCGGGTGCATTTCATCCGGCCCAGGGGATTTGAACATCCAGTGCAGCTAAATGCCTCTCGACAACCTCTCTATCCATGTTAACCTGCCACCCAGACACTATCCTACTGCCATCTCTAGATGTGCCAAAACCCTTTGACCTGTGGGAAAAAACAGATGTAAAATAGGCACTAAGCCTTTCTGCTTTCTCTGCATCTTCCGTTAGAATTTGTCCATCCGCACCCAACAGTGGGCCTATTGCCTCTTTTACTTTATGTTTGCTCCTCACATAACTAAAAAATCTTTTCTTGTTACAATGGGCTTCCCTGGCCAATCTTAGCTCGTTCTCAGCTTTGGCCTTTCTGATGATTGATCTACAGTGCCTAGTAAACTGTAGGTACTCTTCTTTAGAGCTCTGTCCTTCCCTCCATTTCCTGAACATTTTCCTTTTCTTTCTTAGTTCCTCTTGAAGTTCTCTGTTCATCCAAATAGATTATGATGATATAGAAAATATGTATAACTAGTTTGCTTTACTTTGTTTGTGTTTGTACAATACAGTTTATGGGGGAATATATGCAGGTGAAATAGTTTTAAAACAGTTTCAAGACATCTGGGTTCTGCAAAATGAAGTCCCCTTGTCTGATTACAGTAAACTCCCCAGAGCTCCCTCTGCTGGCCACTTTCAATTTTGCTAGCTTTGTTCTCCATTTTAAAGGCTGAAAATACAAAATTCTACAACTAAACCTGAGAAGCACTTTAATAAAAACATGTCAATTCTTGGAATGTGTAAAGTGATCCTGAGTACCTAAAAATACTGGCAGTAAACAGGTCCTTCTCTAAGCACTTGATTCCATGATTTGGAGTAAGGTCACACCAAGGAACTTTTTCAAACCCCTGTTTTTCAAGTGGCTTTTCTCCAGGCCTAATCAATGAAATGGGATGTCTAGCAAAATGTTTGCATATATGGGGATATAATTTTTTCCCACTATTTTGCTGACCCTCAGCACCAAACTCTTCTGGAATAAAGGGAAAGTGTTGATCATCAGTTACTTGCTGCTGAGGTGCATGGAACAGCCCATGGCTAGGCCTGATCCCCTAGTCTGAGAAGTGTGTTGCATGCTAGGGGCAAAGAATAAAGATATTATGGACTGGATACCAAAACTGATCAAACCTATGGGTCATTATCCATTTGTGATGGTCCAAATGGGAACAAACAACATGACCATGAACACAGTTGCATGTATTAAGGCTGACTATGAAGTTCTTGGGGGTCAGTTGAAACAAATGGGGGCACATGTAGTTTTTAATCTTGCCTGTAAAGGGAAGAAGGAGTTGGGAACTGAAGATAATGGAGGTGAACTGCTGGCTACCTTGGTGGTGCTGGCAGGATTTGAATTCTGGGACCAAGGGATAAGTTTTCTAGAAGAAGATCTGTTGGCACAGGAGGGACTTCACTTATCTAAGTTGGGGAATAATGTGTTTTGCAGGAACCCGGGGAGATTCATCAGGATAACTTTAAACTGAAGCCACAAGGGGAAGGAGACGTCCAGCATAAGAATTCTAATGTAGGAGAGCAAATACTGATGGCCCGCCTGGGGAGGTCTAGTCAAATGGGACCAAGAGTGAGAGGCTTCAGGTGCCTGATGTACCAATGCCTGAAGCATGAGCAATAAAAAGGAAGAGCTCAAGCCTCTCATGCAGACAGATATGATTTAGTAGGTATTAGAGAGACTTGGTGGAATGATTCCCATTATTAGAATGCTGTAGTCAGTGGATGGATATGAATTCACAAAAACTAGAAAAGGTAGAAGAGGAGGTGGAGTGGTGCTGTATGTGAGGAGAGGACTTGCCTGTCAAGAAGTAGAGGAGAAGAGTGACACTTCAGTGGAAAGTATCTGAGTGAAGACAAAGTCGGGAAAATCAAGGAGTATAGTGGTTGGTGTCTGCTATAGATTGCCTGACCAGGGTGAGGATGTGGATGCTGATCTCCTTGAGCAGCGTGATAGACATCAGGATCTTGCAATTATGGGTGACTTCAATTTCCCTGGTTCGTGCTAGGGAAACAAACTCTGTTAAGTGTTCAGAGCTGTGCAGCTTTCTGACCTGCCTGGCTGACAATTTCATTTATCAACTGAGGAGGAACCTATGAGAGGCTTCACCACACTCAAGTTAACACTGACCAACAAGCAAGAGCTAGTAGATGAAGTGAAGGAGGTAGGGACCCTGGGGGGGGAGTGATGATGTTTTCTTTAATTTCTTTTGAGATGGGCGGGTTTTCATATACACACAGTCTCTTGCCTACCTTTGCCCAGAGGGCTCGGTGGTTAGGCTGTGGGTGTAAAAAAGGGGGGAGAGTTGGTTCTGTTGTGGTATGGGTGGGATGGGCTATATTCTCAGCTCCTGTCATTTTTTCAAGCCAACATGAGGCAGAGCCACCATAGTAGTAGTAAAGGGGTATGTGAAGGGGAGCGAAAGGAGGGTGTGATATGTCACTTCTAGGGGGTGTGACAGGGAAGCATAGCCAGCTGGCATCGCTCCCAGAGGTCTTCAAAGTTTGAAAATTTATTTTAGGGGCTCCTCCACAGTCAAAAGGTTGAAAAGGGCTGCTTTAGACACTTTCCCATTCAATAGGGTAAGTGATTTAATATAAAATTACACACACACACATTTAATTTTGGTTGATAGAGTCTGTTATTTTGTTTTCCCTTCCTTACTATGCTCCCTCTGCTGCAGGTTCCATGATTTCCTGCAAAGCCTTTCTGGTGGCCAAAGGGGATCTGCTCCTTTTTCACCAGCTGAAAAGCTGGTTGGACCCAACCCATATTTTATCATTAATTCTGAAATCTCTAAGCAAATCAAGAACACATCCTGGGGAGTGGTGTAGGAAGGGGAAGCCATTTTCTTAAGGACAAGAGGAGTAAATGAAAAAAAAAACAACTTGACACAGCTATACCCTCAGGGAGACTAGATTATTTTATACATGTGGGTTTGGGTGCTGATTTTATTTCCACTTAGGTTGGAAAGTATCCAATCACACACACACACACACACACACACACACACAAAACAGTTCACCTTTATGCATATATACTGAAATACTGAAAGAGCCTTCAATGCATTTTTTTTCTTTTTGAATGCCAGTGTTTATTAGGAAATCATATATTTCATTAATAGTTAACCTTGTTTCTACAAGGATATGGTTTGACTTTCTTTACAAGGTCAGATTTCTTCAGACTTTTAAAATACTTAAATTAACATTTGTGCAGCTGCCTGGAATGAAAATCCTGACTGCAAACAACACTATAGGTTTCTAATTTGCTGGGGCAGAAACTTATGAGGCACATCGTCGATTTTTACAAGAGCACGACCTATGAACTTCAACCAGATGTTCCAGATCTTCAGACTTCAGGTCTAGTCTCGTCTGTGTATCAAGTAAGTTTGTTGTGGAGCCTGGAGACAACAAAATGAAAAAGCTATAAGAATGGAAACCCTGAAAGTTGGAAAAGCATTTTTATGTTTTCGTCTAAAATGTATTACACAGGTCAAATTCACATAGAATCAGCAGGATACATATCCAATTCAGGATGGGCGCCTAAACATAGTCAGTAGGACTCCAGACTAAGAAGACTTAGAACTGGACTTTCCATGTGCTCAGAACTGCTGTTAACTCATTCATGTCCATCAGCAGCTTATGGTGGTGAGGTGCTAGAAAACTTTCTGCTGCATCATGGCAAAAACATGGGATTTGTAGTGCCTTAGAAGGATGTATACAACTGCTCTGTGGTTCTAGGTAGAGTTTGGATGCAGAGTATTTTTGGTATTTTTATCTTTTTTTTCCAGTTAATACCCACCCCTTGGTTTCTAGTTTGATTTGGGAAATCCTGATCCACCTGCTGCACAAAGTCAATCCTGCTTCTAGCAGTTAAAACAAAACCCCAAAAAGTGTTAAGTTATGCACCTTTTGGATGACTAATGCAAAGTCACAATCGTCATACTAAGCTCAATTTTTTAAACCAATCATTAGCACAGGAAGATGCTTCCTTAATTTTCTGTTCAAATACAAGGTTTGCTTTATGCCCCATGTTCAAGATTGCTAGAATAAATTCTTCTTGGTACCCCAAGGAAATAGATATTACATTAACTCACCAGCTGGCAGACAATGCAGAGCCACTGGAATGGCAGTGGTAGCTGTTGCTAAGCAGTCCGCACGACACTGCAGCACAGGCTGAACAGTGAAGCATTCTGATTGTTCACCCAGGTAATTAATCGTATGATCAAGTTTCACATGTGAGTGCCGCAGGTTGCAGTCTGCAACAGGAGAAGCAGAAATCGTTCAATACCAGTTGGAAGACTAGAGGCTTTTATATAGTACCTCTCCCAGAGTTCAATAAACTTATCCCCTATTGGAAAAATTGAATTAATAATAATAATAATAATAATAATAATAATAATAATAATAATAATTTACTGACATTTCTAGAATGACTTATCTTGATGCTGGTTAACTTAGCAAGGAAATAAGATTTTTTTTTTAAGTTATCAGAATGTATTTACCTCCTTCACAGGGTCCCTCGGTGTGCACCCAAGACTGAACAAAGCTCAAGAGGTTTTTGGCTACGTATCCACTTGGAGTTTGGAATTCCTCACCATCAAATTGCCCACATAACCCTTGCAGTTGTCCTTGCATTTTGTTGGAGTCTGCTGCAAGCTTCAGGAAAACAAAGACAAAACTATTTCATGTTTTGCCAATAGTAAAAATTGAAAATGGCTTATAGGATACTGAGTTTGTTTTGCCAAACCAGAGGCTAGACAACTCCTCCAAAGACTATTGCCCTGCATCTGGCACATAACTGTTGGGGGGGGTTGCCAGAATGCCACCTCTTTGCTGTTCTCTGAGCTGGAAGGTGGCATACTGGTTTCGACCATACATGAAAGCAGATGCCTCTCAAAATTGACTGAAGTTTAGCAACAATATTCTTTAGCCTAGCAAAGAAAAACATCTGAATTCAAGACAGGTTCTGTTGATTTGAATAAGCAAAGGATTTGAGTGAGTTTTCCCAGCATTTCCCATTGTCAGCTAGGGCGGATAATTTGTTCTGATAAAAAGACAGGTAAGCACAGATTTGCTTTCTACTTTGCAATCATTTTGCAATCCTGAAAACATTCATTGTAGAGAGAAAAATACCGTGATATTATGTCCATCATAGTAGCAAGTTACTGCATCATAAGCCTTGAGTATAAGTTGACCATTTCTTTCTACGATGAGAATGGATTCACCTGTAAAATAAAAAAAAAAATGATATTTTCTCTGAAAAGAGGAGGGAACAGACAAATCAAACTAATAAAAGGTTTCTTGGATTAAACTATTGTCCTTGATATATTGAATATTCCAGTGTGTAAAACCTTTCTGAGGTATCTTTTTCATAAGTGAGGAGGCATCAATAACTTGTTGAGATTTATAAAAACATTTTAGCTACCATTTTCTAATCCTCAGTTGGAGCATGATTAATTTTTTTCAAGAGAGCTGTTTTTTACATTGATGTTGGTGAGGTTTGGTCTCCCAATGATCTTGTTCAAACCTTGGAACATACTGCTCCATCTATGGCTACTTCCAGACAGGGATTATTCCCCCTGCAGACAGCAGGAGGCCCCCTCTGTTTTTACTGAACTTTCTCCCCCTTTAAATCAGACAAAGGAGGGAATATCCTTTGATCCAGCTCAAGGGTTGAAGGCCAAGTATCCATGTTGATGCTTGACCTGTAGTCAGTACAGGGTGGGAAGCCTTTGAAACTTCAGAGCTAAGCCCTACAATCCCTCCTCCCTTTAGCCCCCCCCCCCCAAGCCGGTGCCACCCTTTTAGCTTATTTCTTTCACAGCCAAGTTGCGCTGTGGCTTTGCTCCATAGCTCAGTTTGGAAGAGAGAAGTGGGCAGGGGGCCCAGTACAATTGTCATTATATCAGCAGTGTCAATGTAGTAAAGGGAACAGGAGGGGGGAAGCATCTGTAGCAAGTGAGGCAGGGTCAGGGCAGGCCTGCTCCCCCCCCCCCATCCCCTGCTGCTTCTACAGTACAGGCACATTCAGCGGCCTCTGAGCTAAAAGGTAGCAGCTACGCCCTTCTACGTACCATGTCTGAGGTGGTGTGGAACAGATGTCAGAGGAACTACAACCCCATTGATTTCAATTTGGTAGGCTCCATCTTTCAGTGACAATTTAATTTTTCTAATAAAAAAAATAAAGAAAAAAGGGGAGTTAATCTGCTGTGATCACAAATCACAGCTTTCGAGAAAGAGACAAGACAGTCAGACTGTTATTATGTGCCACATAGTGGGCCAGATCCAGTGGTTTCTTTCCCATTTAGTAATGAATCTTCCACTGGAAGAAAGCCTCCAGCATATTTCTGCTCTTGTAGGGTTCAATTAAAAATGGGTTCCTAAGCCTTTCTTATGCAGCTCTGTGGCAGCATTCCTCTACTGCACAGAGTATTCCTCCAGCACTAGGACTGTTGACTTACACAACATCCTTCAAGGAGCTAAAAACCACCGAGCACCAAAGGGAAACACTGTGCAACAGAGAACTACCTCACAACAAATAAAGAAGGGCTACAGCAAGGCTTAGAATCCAAACCCAAGGTGCCTTTCTTTGGCCCATTATGCACAGAGTCCACTCAACAAATAAATGGTGGAATGGCGGCGGCTAAGATCACCAATTATGCATGCTGCAGGTGGCAACCGGGCACAGAGTCAATGTATGCCACCAAAAAAGCAGCGTTAGCGAGATGCGGAAGAAAGTGGAGCTTCCCGGGACCAGGGCACAATCAGAAGCGACTCCGGAGTAGCCGCGTGCATAATCTGGGTTTTGCTGCCATTGCGTTCCATCTCGTGTGTAAGTGGTTTGCTTTGCTTATTCCTCCTCCGCATTCTCCATGCCGCCGTTTCAGTGGCCGTGCATAATAGACCTTTGTGCTGTGTTGCTATTGAGCACTGAGTGAAATTGCTCACTTTGACAGAGCCAAGGATATAACTCAAGTCAAATCATGTCCCTGTACGGTCCAGTTTTTTAAAAAAATATTGTATAATAAGTTTCAGAAATCCAGAGAACTGTTTGTATATGTTAAGAAACACTCTACTATGCAGAAACATGCAAAGATCAAAGACAGTAACAAACACATCATTATAGTGGCTTGAACTGACTGGATATACATGAGATGTGAGAATACTGTTTCTGTTCAAATCAGTTGGTATGATCAAATTGTGTGCTTTTCTTAATTATTTATCTACATTGTTGTCCCCCTTTCTCATTGAGACTCAAGGCAGATTAGAGTTCTAAAAGGCAATGCAATGAACACATGGCGGTGTACGCTGTGAACAGTGCAATAAAACTGCATTGCACAAATTAAAGAACAATGAAACAGGAACAGTATAATACATCACATAAATCCTAATGCCAATATCCCAATTCGAGAATGGGATGTCACAGTCAGCAGATGCTGAACTACAGAGAGTGTAACAAATCCAGTAAAAAAAAATGGAATATAGGGGAGGACGAAAAAGGATCCCTAACAATTTTACAGGCAGTTGTTAAAATTTCTTTATAGAAATTGTCCTTCTATAGGAATCTATTTTAATACATTATCTAGTCACTCTTTGCAAGTATCCTTCTGACCAGCTATATTTTATACATTCTATAAATTGCTAGAAATATAGGAGCCTTTCTTGCCACTTACAGCTTCTGCATTAAGAGGCTGAAACTTTTCTTCACACCCTTTCACCGAACTGGATTACTGTATTGATGTACAAAGATTAGCTCTACTTACCGTTCTGGACCTTCAAATATAAGGGCTTTTGTGAAATCATCGCTGGACTGCTGCACCATCATCACAGAGAAATGCGTACGCTCACAACGATACTTAGCCAAGATCAGAGGGCAATTTGGAACGAGAAGGGCTTGGATTTCAGCTCCAGTAAAGGTTGTAAGATTATTACGATACACTGAACAAACACCTAATAACAGGGAAGGAAATATTTTTGCATTTATGAAACAACTAATGAACAGTACTTTTCAAGGAATATATTATCTGTGGTCTGAGAGCAAAGCTGTGCACATTTTATAGTCATTTTGTGTAAGATCATTTTTTAGTAATTTTAATATTTCCCATTCATTCTTCCAGGACAAATAATGTTAACTGGTCGGCTTTATGTCTAGTAGTAAACTAGATTTAAAAATTTGTTTCTGAAATGTCTTATTTTATTATACTCAAAGTAACATGATATTGTGAAAAAGGCTGGTATGTTCAAAGAAATACATTTTTCTAGATTATTTATACATTTATTGTTATTTATTTAATTTATACACTGCCCTGTCATGTGGCTCAGGGGGGTGTATACACATACATATATATGCATGTATAACTAAATGAAAAGAGAGAATATCTTTTTAATGATTACATCATATGGAGCTGGTAAACTACTGACCTTTGTGGGTAGGTTCCCTGATCAACTCTAGCAAGTTTAGTGGTGGCTTGACTGGGTTAAGACTTTCCTCAGAGAATGACCATGGGAACAGAACATCTGAAACAGTGGTGAGTGTCTGTAAAGGAAGAGGAAAAAATGAGCAATTAAATACAGCTAGCGTTCCTTCAGCACAATTTTTCTATTGACATATCAGACAGACATAAGGATGTAACTCAAGCGAAGCCCACAATCCCCTTCAGCCTCTTCATTATGCAGTTTTTCACTTCAACTCTATTATATCATCTTGTACTATAGGTTAGCGATCCCCAACCTGTGGGCCCCGGACCACATGTGGTCCTTCGACTAATTGGAGGTGGGCCCCGAAGGACGCCTTCTCCCCCCGGCCCTTTACTTCATCCCCCTCAGCCCTTTACAACACACTTTGGGTGTCATTGTCTCCCATCACTCCCAGATGGGACTATCTCGTTGCAGAGAAACAAGCTCAGGGTAAGCATTGATTTGTCATTGTCATGAGTTAAAATAGTGAATATTTTCAGGAGTGAAAATAAAATGTTCCTTATGTTCATTGTTGTGGCGTGTCTGTATCTTATTTAGAAGGGATGTTTAAACATTACCATAGCGACCAGAGAGTGGTTGAGAGTGGAGGAGTAAACTACCCCCCCACTGGGCCTCAGTAAAAGGCATTGAGTGGTCCCCGGTGAGTGATAAAAAGGTTGGGGACCACTGCTATAGGTCAATTAAATTCTATTGGCCCAGTTGCACCATACCAAAAATTGCAGCAAAATATCCGTGAACATCCTCAAAACAAACAGATACATTAATGTATTCCAGCATTGATGTGCATGGTTCCATGCCTTCAGATTTTGGAAAAGCAAACAGAGGGTGTGTGAAACAAACAAACAAAGGGTTAAGGAAGCAGAACTCTGCTATCCATTCAGACTTGTACTTTCAGACCAGCCACTATGGAAGTAATGCCAAAAGAACTCACATGTGGTGTCTTGAGAATGATGTCATACTTTGCTGCAGTACTTGGAATTGTAATCATCTTAACCTGGCCAGAGGGGTTTCTGCGCACTTCTTGTGAGAGGTCAAGAATGTCAACCATATCTGAGAACGTGGAAGAAATTCTGGAGGGGAAAAAAAGCAAAAGGCAGGCCATAGTCTCCAAGGGTAGTAAAGACATTCTGCGTGAGCTTAAACAATCATCTCCAATGAGCTTTCTCTAGCACAAGACTTTGTCTTTGTCTCTGGCCTGCCCATCTGCAGAGGAAGGAGGGGGTGGGCTGACATCTTGTTCCCCATCCCTCCTGGTTATCTCATTGTCTGGGGGGTGGCAGCAGGCACAGGAGGAACCAGCAGCCAGGCAAAATGAAAACCAAACACAGTGCTTCCAACCATAGGTGTGAAAAGATCAATTGATACTTTTCCTTCTGGGCACTACCAGCCACCTTATCAATCAAAGATTTAAATGTCTACATTTACTCACATTTCTGTAATCCACTTCATGCTACGAGGAACTCGGGCATAGTCAGCCTTCATTTGCAAAGCTGGACGATACTTGTACAAACCAGTCTCAACAACGGCTTTCATCTCATATTGCTTGCAGTTCTGGCCAAATTTCACAAAAGCCTGTGGGACACAGCAGGATGTTTGAAAAGTTTATTACATGTATCATTGCCTTTTGAATGTGCTTTTGGACTGGATGCTGTCTGAAAGCATACGGGGTGTGAAGAGACTCACCACGGCCTTGTGAGGGTTCAGAATTGCGGCTTCCATAAAGGCTGTTGGCTTGTTTGGTTGTGTGATGTTTGACATAATGAACTGTATCTTGGGCCTAGAGATGTCTTCACCTTTATACCCGACCATCAGGTAGCCTTTTTGTCTACCGTTTGTGTAGATGACACGATAAATAGCAAGCAGGGATGGTATTTTATGCTCTCTCAATGAATTGATCTAAAATGAACAGGGAAAACATTATTTTAGATTGCAACACTGGTTAAAGTAACTGCATAACTGAAATAGTTTCAGTTTAAAAATAAGTGTCTGTGGGTTTAAAACTTTTAATGAAAGCGATTTTTCAGGGAAAGCTTGCCTTTCTCAGCCTTCCAAAATGCCAGTCCTTTCAATGCTTAATACATAACTTCTAACTATCAAGGGACTCAACCAACAGCTAAGAAGATGCTAATATTTAATTAAAGTAAGTATATAAAGAAAAGGAATCTGCCATGGATTCTTTCAAGATGAGCAATATCCTATGTGAAAAAATATCAGTGCTTAAATACATAAGACTGGATGCAATGATCCACTAGTGGAAAGCATTGAATCATCAGGAATCATCCCTGCTTTCTCCCCCCTAAAGTAGTAATTTCTGACCTAGAAATGTCCATTCTCAAAATACAATGCCCATGTGGAGTAATAGGCTACGTGGGCTAATGGGCTGTAGTGAGATGTAGGAAGGATGCAATATCACTTTCCCTGCCTCTTTCGTCAGGACAGCACCACTGATGGAAGAGGGAGGAGGCAACAGTTTTACTACCTCCTTTCACCTCCTCATGATACTTCACTAACCAGCATGGCTATTACTACACATAGATTCCATTATAACTCAGGAATCATCTTTCCGAAGATCAGAAGGGACTGCTGGGGAGGAAGTAGAGAAGATCCTCAATTCC